>NC_136512.1:69203149-69300649 GCF_053919585.1 Euprymna scolopes
GGAATGGTATGACCATCGCTGTGACCGAATGGTTTAGAGGATTATCTCAGAATTATTAGTTTTTGCGTCCGAGTTGTGTCCACCTTCTGGCAGACGTTTTGTGTTTTATTTTTGAAAATGTTTATTTCAGTAAGTTTTTGCATTTAAACAGGGTAAAAAAGATTTTTTAAAAATATCTTTTGCTTTGTACTTTGTATTTTTTTACTTGTCTATTGTTTTTTTTTTTTTTTTTTGGCGATTCATAAAATAAAAAAAAAATTTTTCTTATTTCAAATTTTTTCATCGACGGTTGATTTAAAGATTAGATTACTATTATGCGTGAACATTACTTACGTTAAGAAAAGTATTTTTTGGTCCCCCCCAACAAAAGAATTAACCCTTTTCCGTTCATTTTTCGTGTCTGTCCACATTTTTCTCAATAGCTACACCTTGGAAGTTTTTGAAATTTTGCACAAACATTAAACATGATGAGTAAAAAAGTAACAGAACGGATTTTCTGGGAAAACTCCGGTTGCTCCTCTAGGGGTGCCTTTTGGATTAAAATTGCTAAAATTGACACTTTCACGCTTATTAAAAAAAATTGGATTTTTATAAAACTTGCTGAAAAGTTGTAACTAACTGATTTCTACATAATTTTGTCTGTATTTTGCGATAACTTTTGGGTGTGACCCAGGGGCTCTTTTAGGGCTAATAAAACACTCAATTTTTGGGACTATTTTACCATATTTGTCCAAAAAACAAAACAAAAAAAACAAAAAAAAAACAACAACGATTAAAATAGAAGATTATACAACGTTTAAAAACAGACTAAAATCGGCACAACGAGGGGTAAAAAAAAAAAAAAAAAAAAAAAAAAAGACAGGGAAAAGGAATCAAAGTTCTTCAAAGAGAAATAACGTTTTTGTCGTCTCCTTTTGCAAGCATAAAGGTTTTCGGATGGCAGCAGAGACAGACTCCAAGATTTTTAGATTGCTTTTGGAGTCTTCTCTGTGTAATACCTCGAACCACTCAATTATATACTTATCAGTACAGTATGGATTATCAACCAAATGCTGGCCAATAATAGAGTCCACAGCTACAGAAGAAGGAAGACTACCAGATCCTACCCCCCCCATCTAATCTTAGATGGAATGTGCTGGTTTATATGAGTTAGCAAATGCAAAGATGTTCGCCTGACATAACTAGCATCACACTGGCATTTAAATTGGTAAACAATATTACTACTTTGGGTATAGGACAAGCTATCCTTGCGAAAAGAAGGAAAAGACTCGCACCTTTCTCTAGCCAAGGATTGAACCCAGAACCATCGTGTTGATAGTCGGCAGTTCTACTCATCGACCTACGGGAGCGATGCCCGCAAATGACCTCACCAAATGTCTATTTCAAAAGTTGCCAGATAGAGATATGCAGTTTCACGACTAACATTATGCGCTAAACGGATTTTCATATTTAAGTGGTTCCAGCTCGTAAATATAAAAATGGCCTCCGTCAAGATGAAGGTTATGTTTTTGGTCAAGTTTGTTTATTCATTTGTGTACAGCCTAACATCTAGATTGCTTGACCAATCGTCACCAAACGTTCTCGGAATATCAATCATGATCGAACTTTGAACTGATTAAATTTTGGGATATCTCTGTGAATATTTAGAGTCAGTGTTACAGAAACGGTTAAAGTCACACTTTTTGTGATGACTAGGGCTATGATAACAGCATATTCTTTTCATTGTTTTGGCTCTCGTGTATATATCCGACACAGACAGTTAATCAACTGAGTACCACATCACTATATAAACGCATATAAGACATCAACGGATACACACTCGAGAGTCAAAACAATGAAAAGAATATGCTATTATCCTAGTCCTAGTGAGTACTTTGCTTTTTGTGATAGAATTTCAACTTCTGCAACATCTTGTGCTAAGGGTCTTCATTCTTTCATTTATTAAAGAGTCCAAGGATGTCCCAATATTATGAACCGTTCCTAGAACAACATCTGAGATTTGTATTCAGCTGAGCTTGAAACCGAATCTGGAATCTTTTTGAGCTTCACATGTATAATTAAAAAAAATCTGATCCTGATAAAAGCTAATCTTGGAATATCACAACCTGCTAAGTTATCTTGTATACTTCACGTAACATTGATAAGACAAATTTCAAAGAGATAGGTAACGTTGAAAGAGTAGACATGGTTATAATAGATACAATAATAATATAATTCAATTAGCAGGCTGCCCGGCTTTGCCCAGTCGTAATATACGCTTAAATATAATAGATTAATTCATACAGATTATATATTTGTTATTATAGAGACAATTCTCTATTAATTGTTACATTGAACTGTATATAGTAGTGAGATCGAAACTAAAAGAAAATATATGACTTGGGTGCCATCAGCTAGAATCAAAACCAAACATAGAACTTTCCAACCTCATTCCTTAGTCTTTGAGCCATGTTTACACGCATATACATATATATATGTTTATATAAATTCACCTGTCATCCCTTTTTTAAAAGATGGAATTGCCCGATCATCGAAGACAAGATTCAAGCAAAGAAGAATGCTCGGACGGTCCAGAGAGTGTTATAATTATATAGATTACACAACGAAACTGAATATATAGAAACACAAAAAATAGTCCCTTACTGAATTGAAAGTATGGGAAAATATTTTAAAGTAGTGATTCGTCCATTCTTGACTGCATATTTATTCACCCACTCTCTAACGTTTCTTGATGTCTTTCGTAAACATTTAGAGAAAGAGTGATTCCATTTTTTCAGCAAGTCTCTTTACTTTTAAATAAGTAGTGTACCCTCCTCGTTAAAAAAACGATTACAAAAATATGCTTAACCAGTGTTTGCACTGTTTATGTTTCACTATCTCAAGTTAGACCAGATTGCGCACTGACATGAATATTCTCATGATAGTTTTTTTTAACCTTACTACTTCCATGCTGCCTTATGACAAATTGGAAGTGGGTGGTTTTTATTTGAGGTACCATCACGAGAAGCTTGCCATATAGGGCCAACGATCTCCCTTTATACAGTTTTTTATTTTTAACAGATGTTCCTTTTCCTTAGAAACCCTGTCTACATAACTGTATGATAACCTTCCAGAAAATCAGAGGGATGCTAACGGGTGCTACATCTTGTCCAAGGATTACCTATAACTGTGCAAAGAGGAGCATTCATTTTCCTCCAAGATATTATACATACCCACTTTTCTGACTACATACAGCACCTAATATTCCCAAATGATCACCCATCTGGTACTGATCAGGCTTGACTTAGGAGATCTAAGAAAAATTAATGTGTAAATCTGATTATGCCATATTTCACACTAATATTCAGATAAAAACCATAGAATTACATAAATTTAATTTTTCATATTTAAAATCATTATTTTTCCGATGACTAAATGAAAAAAAGACACTTCTGCTATTTATTTTGAAATAGCATTTGCTTTGATCTATCAAGATTAGGATTAAAATAGTATTTTCCGTTGTCTGTTTAGTTTGAAACAGCATTTGCTTCTGTCTGTCAACCTGAAGACTGAAATAGTGAAAATTAAAATAGCGTTTTTCTTTGTTAAACAGAAGATCAGATGGTATTTTCTCTGGTCTGCTGAGCTAGAGATTGAAATAGCATTTCATTTGTCTGTCAAGCTGAATATTAAAATGACATTCGCTTTCGTTTATCAAACTGAAAATTTAAATAGCATTATCTATCATCTGTCAAGTTAAAGATTGAAATGGCATTCTCTTTGGTCTGTGAAGCTGAAGATTAAAATAGCATTTTGGTTGGTCTGTCAAGCTCAAGATTGAAACAGCATTTCATTTGTCTGTCAAGCTGAAAAATGATATAATATTTTTGTAGGTATTTCAATATCAAGGTTGAAATAGAATTTTTTGTCTTTCAAACTCAAGGTTAAAATGGCATTTTCGTTTGTATCTGAAACTGGAGATTGAAATAGTATTTTTCTGCTCTGTAAAGTTAAAGATAGAAATAAGTTTTATTTTTGTTCCATCAACTTTGAAAGAGCATTTACGTTGGTCTGTCAAGTCGAAGATTGTAATAGGATTTTCTTGGGTCTGTCAAGTTTGAAATGGGATTTTCTTTGCCAAACACTCAGATTGAATAGATGAATATTAAGAATACAGATTCTTGTACATTTAAATAAGAGCAGGTTTATTGCAGTTTGTCTGCAGACTGCAGAATGTAATCTCTAGTTGGAAGAATCACTATTCCAAAAGTTGATGATTGATAAGAGGATTTGGAAAGTCAAGGAGTACACAAAACGCATACATTAATACATATATATATATATATATATATATATATATATATATATATATATATATATATATATATATATATATCCACTAGCATTTCATCCCGGTTGTTGCCCGGGTGTTTGGTGTGTGTTGAGCAAAAAAAAAAAAAGAAAAAAGTGGTACCGCGGAGGAGGAAAAGAACAGGAAAAAACATAACGTCTTTAGTGTTACGACCACCACCAAACCGGAAGTAACGTAGGTTTAAATTAAGGTTAGACAATCGAAAATAGGGGATAACTTTTGAAAATATCGGCGAAAAAAAGCGACCCCTCCCTGTTGAAAAGTTCCCAGCTGAGGGTGAAGAAATTAATGTTTTTAGCCAATTTTTCGGTATTTGTCGTCTGAAGGGTCAAGCTTCAAAATGATTGAAAGTTTTAGGCAGACATGCAACATACATACATTTATATATTGGTAACTCAAATTTTCAACCCAAACCGATTAAAAAGCTTGTCCTATCTCTGAATACCCTTTATGTAAAATTTCAAATGTTTAGACCAGAAATTGTCTGAGTAATTTGGTAGAGATTACAGAGGTCAAATTTTTTTAAAACTCTAATCCCTATTATGACCCCTTAGCATTTATTGTTCAAATCAAGTTATTAAGTTAGATCCATGTCCAAAGAACCTATATCTAAAATTTCAAGTGTTTATACCCAAAATTTTCGGAGGAGTTTGGTAGAGTTCTCAAAGGTCAAATCGTTGAACTTTGACACCTTAACAGCCAAATTTCTGTCCGGAAACGGATTAAAAAGATTTTCCCAAATCTCAGTACCCTGTATATCAAATTTCGAGTCTGTAGACTGAAAATTGACAGAGTTATTGCATAGGGAAATGTATGCAGATACACAGACAGACGCATTCACTTATATATATATATATATATATATATATATATATATATATATATATATACATATATATATATTGAATGAATATCGATTAAAAGCACATTTTATGACCGTTCTTGAAGGAGATATTGTTTTTAAAAGAGAATACACATCCCATAATATTTTTTAAAATAATGAACCAGTTTTCCTACCTAGCAAAAATGGACGAGTTTTCCCGATACAAGTTTTCCTAAATTCATATGTACATATAACTTCAAAATAAGTTAGAATAGAAAAAAAAAGACTTGTTCAACATGAAATTCTAAGTTACGTCGTTGTAAAATTCTAACCAATGAGCATGAGAGTTAGTAATATGTATTTGCTGGATAAACTCCTAAACTAATGAACTCATTGTGAATTATGGGATATGTATTCTAGCCAGAACGGTGAGCAACATGAGCACATTGTCTTTTTCATAAACTTTACTCTTTAGTTGTGTACATCTAAGCTACATTCTATCCAAAAAAAAACTTTCAATTATCAACCAATGCAATACAAATTTCTTATAAATGTCCTGAAATCAGTATAGATAAATATATATTGTCCCCACATGAAAGCACCGGGACAAAATATGTTTTCTACTACTTCTGTCTATCTAATACGCACTTTTTTTTTTGTAAGGACATTATTTCCTGTTTTTTAAATGTTTTAAATTTTTATGTCAATTTTTATGTTAAATTTTTATGTCAATTTTCTCGTTATGTACTGAATATTTTTTAGAGAAACCCATATAAAATATGTTCCTTATTTCATTCTTCACTTATTTATCAGAGAATTTAAAAATTTTGCATTTGAAGAAAGTCATTTAAAAGTTTTTTAAAAATATAATTCTTCATTATTTTTAAGACTTGACATAGTATGAGTAAGAGGAGAACTACAGATCGAGAGAGAGAGAGAAAGCGAGATACACACACACATAGATATACAAATGGAGAGAGAAAAAAATTATATTATATAAGTATATATACTATAAAACTGTGTCTGCTTAACGCAATGTTTGTTTGTCCCATTATTTGAGGAGATATTTTAATCTCTATATATAAAAAACAAAACAGCCGTGCGTGTTTTTGTATGTCCAGCAAAGGCTTTTTTCACTGGGGTTCTCGAGGGATCACTATGTCTTAGAACTTTTTATATACTCCCTAGATCATAATATCTACGATTTGCAAAAGGATGTTGTCTCTACATTTATTTTGATTGACTTTTATAAAATTCATGCGATTCCATTCTGTCACATGTTTGTTGGTGTTTTTCGTATAAAAGCAAAACTGTGAAAGCGAAGTCAGCTCCTCGGCCTTTCGTGCCGGGAGGTCCAGAAAGCAATTAGCTTTGATCACTGTGGGGGAAACCCCTCACATCAGACAATTGCTATTCATTTGGACACTCCCTTTTTATGGGGAGCTGGTTTTCCTCAACATTGTGGGGAAACAAATACATGAAACAACAGAAAGCTGAACTGGCCCCCAGCCAACATTCGTTTCTGTAGGTCAACTTTTTGATTGACATCGCTAAATTTCAACAGTTTTCACTTACTATAACTTCCTAGTGTAGCGGTAAAAGTTCATGTTTTCTTTCGCTTTCTTTCTGCATTCACTTAGCAAGTCAACTTTATAATTGACATCGCTAAATTTGAACGTTTTTCACTTCCTATGGCCTCGTAGCGTAACGGTAAGATGTCACGTTTTCTTTCACTTTCTTTTTCGTCTTTGGGTTTGTCACAGGTTCTAGCCTTCCTCCATACTAACACTTTTTTTCTTTTACACCTACAAACACATAGGCAACGCCGAGTACCCCCGCTAGTCTATATCTATATATATAAAAGCGAAAATGTATGTATGTATGTACGCTTCTCCTCGATGTCCACAAAAGGCTTCTTTCAGAGAAGCGCTTGCTCGCTTCACAACTTCTTAAAACTTTTTATATCATCTATAAATTGTAATATCTCACACTTAACCACGGAGCTTGTCTATTTAATTTTATTGACTTTCAAACGTTAATTATTCCACATTTCCCGCATTGGGATGCGTTACATTCGGTTTTCGGTATAAACAAAAAGCAAAACTCGACTCTAATCACCGGCCCAAAGCCAGTGGTCTCTAGAGAGCTAAGTAACGTTTGTTCAATGTCGACTTCATCATATCAGACGCTAGCTTTCATTTCGAGATAAGACACATAAATAAACAGGGAGCTGGTTTTCCCCCAAACTTAGTTAAAACAAACAAACCGATTTATTTATTTAAAAACTGTCCTGCACAAAATCGTAACTGCTGATTATCTATCACGGTCACGTCAATCAAAAACGCGCACCTGTTATTTTTTTACATTTTACTATTTTCCAACTGCGCGTCGTCAAGGCTTCATTTTTTTTTTTCACGGGCACTATGCGCGTCAAGGCTTCCGTTTTTTTTCACACACACCTACAAACACCCGGGCAATGCCGGGTACCCCTCGCTAGTATAATTATAAAAGCGAAAATATGTGTATGTATGTATGTATGTATTTATGTTTGTATGTGTGTTTGTGTGTCCGCTAAAAACTTTCAACAGACACAACAAAAATTTACAAACTCGGTATCATATTGAAGCTCCATCCTTCGCTCGAAAAATATCGAAAAATTGGCCAAAAACGTTCATTTTTTCATCCCGAAATCAACAATTTTCGACAGGGGGGGGGTCAACAAAAACGGTCCTCTCGTGACGACGACCGGTTCTACGCATGCGTCAGATGACGTCATGACCCGATTTACTTTAAATAGTTGAAGAACTGACTAAATTTCATGTACGTTGCGTTAGCTCAGTTGGTTAGCGCGTTGGTTCATTATCTAAAGGTTTTGGGTTTGAAGCGTGGTGTGAGATGTCTTTTTTTTTTTCGATTTTTTAAATTTAAATATTGAACAAGTGTTACTTAAGCCATTTTTCACGTAACGTTCATTTTTCTGTTTTTTTTTTTTTACTTCGCTTATCCAACACCCGGGGTACCCACCGATTTTTTAAATTGTAATATCGAAACAGGCTTATTTAAGCCATTTCTTTTTTGTTTTTTCGATTTTTATATTTAACATCGTTCGTTTGCCTTACGTTAGTTTTTTGTTTTTTTTCGATGTTTTGATTACCCCCCCCCGCTTAAGTTTTAACGTTGTTTTCTTTTTTTTACTTCACTTATAACAAACAAACCTGGTCATTGACTTCATTTGCTGAATAGCTATTGCTGTCGTCGTTGTAACGCTTGACGACTTCCGTGCGCGCACCTGTCAATTTGGTTCTTACTTAAATAAATTCAAACATCTTTCAATAACTCATTTTGGCTGGCCGATTTTATTTTCAAACTTCGCCTTAGGGGTTCGGGTTCGCCCCCCCCCCCCGGTTTCTTTTTTATTTAACACCACACACACCTCCAAACACCCGGGCAACGCTGGGTACCCCCGCTAGTCTATATATATATATAAAGGGCAAAATGTGTGTGTGCGTGTGTGTTTGTATGTCTCAAAAAAACTTCCAACAGACATATCGGAACTTGACGAAACCAGTGTCGTTTTAAACCACGATCTTTCAGACGACAACTATCTAAAAATTGGCAATAAATATTAACATTAATTCCTTCAACTTCAATTAGGCAGCTTTTTACAAGGAGGGGTCGGTTTTTACGTCTTCGGATGTTCTGAGTAAGACGTATGGTTCTTCGATTTGCAAGCACCTTATAAATAACCATACGTGTGCCACAAATTCCAGTGCTGACATGTTTACGATCTTTAGTTAGTCTAGAAACTATTTTTATTAAGTCGTTGAGACCTTCTCTTTGAAAGCAAAAAGAAAATATTTTAGTACTTAATTTAATTTCTATTTAATTCCCCCCCCCGCACCATATTCATGACTTTTTTTTTTTTTTTTTTTTTTTTTTTAATCGCAATTTTCCTCGATTTAGCTCTGTTAAGCAAGGAACGAAACCTGGTTAGCTAACCATTATTTTCATTTTTTTTTTTAATCATCATGTTAATTGGTCTGTATTTAGCCATACATATATATATATATATATATATATATATATATATATATATACTAGACTACTCGTGATCCGTTGGGTCAATATGTTATATTAGCTATGGAATTAATGTATGAGCGTCACACTTGTGATGTAAAGAAAATGTTTTTTGTAACATAACAGAAACGTTTTTATGAAAGTATAGTAAAATGAAAAAAGAATATAGATATATTTCTATGAGTCGTTCTGTTTATAATTGTCTATTTAAAAAAACAAAACAAAAAACTTACAGCCATTTAATTATAAGTGGTTTACCATACTTATAGGTAAATGTGAACTGAACAGATACCATAATACTTAAAGTTAAATTCAAATTTTGATATATCTTAATTTAAACAGGAAAAAAAAAACAATTGGGACGCTGAAAACGTACACAGTAAAACAATATGTTTTATTGTCGCGTTGATTATTTATTTGTAACGCAATTTAAAAAAAAACATTTTCGGAGTGATTTATTTATGTTTGTAGTGTAGAAGAAAATGTATGAATATTTTTTAAGAAAGATGTATTAAAAAATGGAGAATAAATTTTAAAAAATAGAAGGCAGTGGGTAAAATGCTGCTGTAAAATGCTCTTATGGTTGACAACGGGTTAAAGTACATTTATTTGTAAGAAAATTGCATTGAAATAACTTAAACATAATATGGAAATGAACGATGTAAAAAAAAACCCAGAAAGTATTAATAATTGTTTATTTGGATAATTTAAAAGCAAAAAGAAAAATTGGGACCCTGAAAACATACACAGTAGAACAATACGTTTTATTGTCGCATTGATTATTTAGTATAATATATATCGTATATATGAAACAGGTTGATGATTATACATATTTGTAATCACGTTTTGCGTTTGCTTCCCATATCTTGAAGTTTTTTATTTAATAAATTTAAGATATTCGCTTTTCTAAGGACGTCTGTTTGTTCAAACAAAACCGGTCCAGCGATTTGTGTTCATTTGTTTACACTGTTATGGGATTATGTTTATGCATGCATGCGCAACAGGAAGTCGCAAACCGGATGTTGGGTTACAACACCCGTTACAAGGTCATTTAACTTTTATATATATATATATATATATATATATATATATATATATATATATATATATATATATATATATATATGATACTGACAGGGAGACCTGACCTTGTCCAGGATTGAATGAGGATTAACATTTTTATGGTCATAGAAATCGGTGGAATTGCTAATTTTTTAATCAAATTGATTGATTGATTGCCTGCTCTTATAAAGGATATTTCACCCCACCGCGCAATATAATGGGAGGAAGCTTCACATGCCTCCTCGCAGTGACTTAGTCCACAATACAGAGAATCTAATGTTGATTTAAAAAAAAAAAATAGCCGTTAATAATGGCTTCACTTCAAGTTTAAAAGGCAAAAGCAAAATATCATGGTTCAATTATGCTCTAAACAGAAACATTCATTTCGAACATGTCACTGTCTTATAAAAAAAACAATTGTTGATTTTATGAAATTATTTTTACGTAGTCACTTGAATTAAAGTTAAACGTACAAAATTCAAGTATCATGGTTCAATTATGCTCTAAACAGAAACATTCATTTCGAACATGTCACTGTCTTATAAAAAAAACAATTGTTGATTTTATGAAATTATTTTTACGTAGTCACTTGAATTAAAGTTAAACGTACAAAATTCAAGTATCATGGTTCAATTGTGCTCTAAACAGAAACATTCATTTCGAACATGTCACTGTCTTATAAAAAAAACAATTGTTGATTTTATGAAATTATTTTTACGTAGTCACTTGAATTAAAGTTAAACGTACAAAATTCAAGTATCATGGTTCAATTATGCTCTAAACAGAAACATTCATTTCGAACATGTCACTGTCTTATAAAAAAAACAATTGTTGATTTTATGAAATTATTTTTACGTAGTCACTTGAATTAAAGTTAAACGTACAAAATTCAAGTATCATGGTTCAATTGTGCTCTAAACAGAAACATTCATTTCGAACATGTCACTGTCTTATAAAAAAAACAATTGTTGATTTTATGAAATTATTTTTACGTAGTCACTTGAATTAAAGTTAAACGTACAAAATTCAAGTATCATGGTTCAATTATGCTCTAAACAGAAACATTCATTTCGAACATGTCACTGTCTTATAAAAAAAACAATTGTTGATTTTATGAAATTATTTTTACGTAGTCACTTGAATTAAAGTTAAACGTACAAAATTCAAGTATCATAGTTCAATTGTGCTCTAAACAGAAACATTCATTTCGAACATGTCACTGTCTTATAAAAAAAACAATTGTTGATTTTATGAAATTATTTTTACGTAGTCACTTGAATTAAAGTTAAACGTACAAAATTCAAGTATCATGGTTCAATTATGCTCTAAACAGAAACATTCATTTCGGACATGTCACTGTCTTATAAAAAAAACAATTGTTGATTTTATGAAATTATTTTTACGTAGTCACTTGAATTAAAGTTAAACGTACAAAATTCAAGTATCATGGTTCAATTATGCTCTAAACAGAAACATTCATTTCGAACATGTCACTGTCTTATAAAAAAAACAATTGTTGATTTTATGAAATTATTTTTACGTAGTCACTTGAATTAAAGTTAAACGTACAAAATTCAAGTATCATGGTTCAATTGTGCTCTAAACAGAAACATTCATTTCGAACATGTCACTGTCTTATAAAAAAAACAATTGTTGATTTTATGAAATTATTTTTACGTAGTCACTTGAATTAAAGTTAAACGTACAAAATTCAAGTATCATGGTTCAATTGTGCTCTTAAAAGAAACATTCATTTCAAATGTACCCCTGTCTTTATAAAGACTTTAAAGTTGATTTTATAGGTTGGGTCTTTCTGCATGTGCGGTGATGAAACTTCTGAAATACACTTGTAATGTTAGGTTGTATAAAAGTGTTAACTTTGTTCAAAACCAGAATTCCTTCTTTTATCGGACTTTCTCGATTATCGATTTTCGATTACTTATCAGACACATTCCGATACAAAACTTAGTTAAGCACACTCTCAGATACATCAAGTACCTTCCAGTGAACTTTTTTTAAAATTAACCCAGCCGTTTACAAATCCTTAGGGAACGATCTCGCACACACAAAGTTTCTTTTATATAATGGATAGATAGATAGATAGATAGATAGATAGATAGATAGATAGATAGATTGATAGATAACACAAGATTTTTTATTCATAAAAAATAATAATAATGCATAACCACATGCGAAAATGTAAACTCTTGAGAAATATATCGAATATATTTTTAAATTCAATCACGGGTCAAGTCAGTGATATTCCGTAATAGAACAAAGAATAAATGACAATGCAAGTTTGAATGACATTCATATATTCACAGTGAAAAGAAGAAGAAGAAAATGGGAGAAAAAGAAGAAATCAATACAGAATCTCAATTAAATCATCAGAGTCAATTAAATTGCAGGCAAACTTTAACATCAAATTTCAATTGAAAATTGCACAACTTACGATTTGGTAATTGGCCTGCGTTTTATATAACATATCGACAATCATTTAGTTATGAAATTCAGATTTTTATAATTAAAAATGGCCGCCGAGGTAGACTTTAATTTGTTTGCATCTCTCCAGATACTATCCCAGTTTAGAGACTCCCACATTAAAAAAAAAAAAATAAAAAATAAATATATATATATATAAAATAAATAAATAAATAAAAAAGACTATCCATGGAATTATTAATAAAATGAAGAAGCCTCTCTGCAATGTAATCATATTTGGTATAAATAAACTTTAGTCTATGCCTGATTTCACGTCCAGGTTTCAGGCATAAACATCAAACAGTTGTTTTATTGCCATTCCATTATAAGCTTTGGTATATATATTTCATGAAATAAACTAGACGTTTTTTATCTATTAATTCTATTTCCGATTCTTTCCAACTCCCGAATAACATTTTTAACTTCTGGCAGGAACTGGCTGATGTAATCGCCATATTTATCATAAATCTGAGTACTTTGCAATTTTTCTGCATTCACTTAGCAAGTCCACTTTATGATTGACATTGCTAAATTTCAATGCTTTTCACTTCCTGCCGCGTCGTAGCGTAGCGGTAAAATGTCACGTTTTCTTTCACTTTCTTTTCCGCCTTCGGATTCATCTTCAGGGATAGATTAATCTAACTTACTAACCCGGACTAACTTAATATCCTCTTCCCCATCTATTTTAGGACATAAATTCAATAATATTAAGCAAACGTTAAATAATGGATATCCCAACCATGTTATTGATGAACAAATTAGGAAATTTAAAAATATTAACCATAATAATATAGGATCCACACCTACACCTACTACACATATAAAACTTTTTAGGTAGGCGATTACATCAGCCAGTTCCTTCCAAAAGTTAAGAATATTATTCAGAAGTTGGAAAGGATCACAAAAAACAAAAGTAGCCGTTATGAAGTGTCTTTTATGCAACAAAAAGACCGGGTTGAGACTTGCGATAAAAAAAAATGGCTTCTTTATGACAACTGGCAATGCTCAGCTCGGTGGTTTGGCAGCAACAAAGCGCTATGACATTTCCCGAAGCCAGAGTTGCACCAAAAGAAGATAATGCTGACTGTTTGATAGTCTATGACCAGTCTGATTCATTACAATTTTTTGAATACAGGCGAAACCATTACGGCGGACAAGTATTGTCAAAAAATGGACAAAATGCATCAGAAACTTCAACAACAATGCCCAACATTAGTCAACAGAAAAGGCTCAATTCTCCTCCATGACAAACCAACCCTGCAGAAGTTGAACGAATTGGGCTGCAAAACTCTGCCTCACCGCCATACTCCCCAGATCTTTCACCTACCGACTACCACTTTTATCGCATCTCAACAACTTTCTGCGTGAGAAATGCTTCAAAAACCTAAACAATATGAAAAACGTCTTCAGCGATTTCATCGCCACCAGAACGTAAGATTTTTACGTTACTGGTATAAATACACTTGTTTTGTGTTGGCAAAAGTGTGTTGATTCTGATGCTGCTTATTTTGATCATTAAACTTTTGTTAAGATATGTTCATCTGAATTTAAAAGTTCAAAACCACAAGAACTTTCTTGTTAACCTGATACGATTTCTTTATTTCTTTTTTCACCACCTACATTGATTAACCCTTCTAAACTTTTCCTCATCTCCCATCTCCTCTGCTAATGACACGCTAATTGGCCAAAAATGTTCATTTTTTCATCCCAAAATTTACAATTTTCGACAGGGGTCAACAAAAACCGACCCTCGTGACGACGACCGGTTCTACGCATGCGTCAGATGACACCATGACCTGATTTACTTTAAATAGTTAAAGAACTGACTAAATTTCATGTACGTCACGTTAACTTGGTTGGTTAGCGCGTTGGTTCGTTATCTAAAGGTTTTGGGTTCAAATCGTGGTGTGAGATGTCTTTTTTTTTTTTTCGATTTTTTAAATTTAAATATTGAACCAGTGTTAGTTAAGCCATTTTTCACGTAACGTTCGTTTTTCGGGTTTTTTTATTTACTTCGCTTATTCTTAGCGACACCCAAAAACATCTGGGTACCCACCGAATTTTTAAATTTTAATATCGAAACAGGCTTATTTAAGCCATTTTACACATGTTTTTTTTTTTTGGTTTTTAGTTTTAACGTTCATTTTTCTGTTTTCTTTTTTGTTTTTTCGATTTTTACATTTAACATCATTCGTTTGCCTTACGTTATTTTTTTTGTTTTTTTCAATGTTTTGATTACCCCCCCCCCCGACGGGTAACCCCTGCTTAAGTTTTAACGTTCGTTTTTATGTTTTCTTTTTTTACTTTGCTTATTCTTAGGTTTTCATTAACAACCACACACACCTCCAAACACTCGGGCAACGCCGGATACCCCCCCCCGCTAGTATATATATATATAAAAGCGAAAATGTGTGTTTGTATGCATGTATGTGTGTTTGTCTGTCTCGCAAAAACTTTTGACACAGGTCACGGATTTTCACGAGATTGGTATAATTTTAAATTTCCAACCTTCGCCCGACAAATATTGAAAAATTGGCCAAAAACATTAATTCCTTAACCCTAAAATTATCAGTTTTCCACAGGGAGGGGTCAGCAAAAACCATCCTCTCATGTCAAGTTCGCTTCTACGCATGTGCAAATGACGTCGGAACATGATTTAGTTTAAATATTAAAAAAACTGATCCAATTTTGTCGACATTGTCTTAGCTCAGTTGCTTAGAGGGCGGCCTCATTACTAAAGGTTTTGGGTTCGAATTGTGGTGTGAGATGTCTTTTTTTTTTTTTTTTAAATTTTAATATTGAAACAGGGTTATTTAAGCCAGTGTTTTTATTTTTCAGATTTTTTAAAGAAGTTTTAACGTTCGTTTTTCTGTTGTCTTTTTCCATCACATTCGCGTTTTCTTTTTTGTTTTTCCGATTTTTACATTTAACATCGTTTGTTTGCCTTACGTTAGTTTGTTTGGGTGGTTTTTTTCGATTTTTTAAAGTTTTAACATTTTAATATTTTAAAATATTTACCTCACTTATTCTTATGTTTTGACCCTCCTCCCCTCCCCAGCAAACACACCTGTAAACACCCGGGCAACGCCAGGTACGCCCCCGCTAGTCTATATATATAAAAGCGAAAATGTATGTATGTTCACTTTTTGTGTATGTCCAAGAAAGGCTTTTTTCAGAGAAACGCTCAGTCGGCTCGCAACTTCTTAAAACTTTTTATATAACATATTAATCATAATATCTCCAAGTTAACAATGGAGCTCGCCTGTCTATTTAATTTATTCGACTTCGGGAAGATAAATATTCAACAGTTTTTGCTGGCTTTTTCCTATAATAAAAGCGACACTAATTCTGGCGGTATTTTTCCGGTCGCCATCGCCGGAAATGTCCGAAAGCAATCAGCTTTGATCAATGTAGAAATATTTTCCTTACATCAGACAATTGCTATTCAAATTGGACAAGGGGAGCTGGTCCCCCCCCCCCAATATCTTGGGAAAATAAAATAAAAACCCCACAGTCAAAGTTGACCTCATTAAGACACTAAAACGTGCACCTGCAAATTCTAAGTAATTAAATAAGTTCAAATGTGTTTCTGTTAGTATGTTGCGGTGGCCCAATGGTTAACGTCGCCCGTTTTTTTTTTTTTCACACTTTAATTTACAACTTTGCCTCAAGGGTTCGGGTTCGATCCTCATACTCACCTACCAAAACTTTTTATTTTATTTTAATAACCCCCCCCCCGGAGGTTTGATTTACCTCCAAACACCCGGGTAACGCCAGGAACCCCCCGCTAGTCTATAAATATAAAAGCGAAAACGTGTGTATGTATGTTTGTTTGTATGTATGTATGTATGTGTGTTTGTATGCCTCGCAAAAAACTTTCGACACGGGTCATGGATTTTTGCCAGATCTGCATCATTTTAAACTTCCAACCTTCGCCCGACAAATATCGAAAAATTGGCCAAAAACATTAATTTCTTCACCCTGAAATCATCAGTTTTTCACAGGGAGGGGTCAGCAAAAACTGTCCTCTCATGACGAGTTCGGTTCTATGCATGCGCAAATGATGTCGTAACCTGATTTAGTTTAAAGATTAAAAAAAAACAAGCTAATTTCGTGGACGTTGTCTTAGCTCAGTTGCTTAGAACACGGCCTCATTATCTAAAGGTTTTGGGTTCGAATCGTGGTGTGAGATGTCTTCTTTTTTTTTTTCGATTTTTAAAATTTTTATATTGAAGCAGGGTTATTTAAACCATTTTTCACATGTTATTTTTTGGGGGGGGGGGTATTTTTCACGTTCGTTTTTCTGTTTTTTTGTTTTTTTACTTTGCTTATTCTTAGGTTTTCATTAATAACATAACCCCGACCGACCACACACACCCAAAAACACCCAGGCAACGCCCCCCCCCGCTGTCTTTTTTTTTCCCGATTTTTTAAATTTTAATATTGAAACATGGTTATTTAAGCCATATATATATATATATATATATATATTGTTTTAACAAAATCAAGACAATATTGTTTCAATATTGATTCTTTTTTGGTCTGATGAGGTGCTATCCTTGAATTGGGATTCCACTGAAACATGTATGCATATATGTAAACAATATTGTTTGTATAATAAATAGACTATTATACATACATACATATATATATATATATATATATATATATATATATATATATATATATATGTATATGTATGTCATCCGCAGATGTTGTTTCTCTCTTTCACAGTCATAGAGAGAGAGAGAGAGAGAGAGAGAGTGAGTGAGAGAGGGACATAGAAAGATTCCTAACAATGTCAGGTTTGAAAGTTGACAAGTCAAAGCAAGACAGAAATTGTCAAGATCAATAATTGGTTGGTTTTAAATTCAATCACGGGTCAAGTCAGTGATATTCCGTAATAGAACAAAGAATAAATGACAATGCAAGTTTGAATGACATTCATATATTCACAGTGAAAAGAAGAAGAAGAAAATGGGAGAAAAAGAAGAGTTCAAGACGAAATCTCAATTAAATCATCAGAGTCAATTAAATTGCAGGCAAACTTTAACATCAAATTTCAATTGAAAATTGCACAACTTACGATTTGGTAATTGGCCTGCGTTTTATATAACATATCGACAAGCATTTAGTTATGAAATTCAGATTTTTATAATTAAAAATGGCTGCCGAGGTAAACTTTACTTGGTTTGCATCTCTCCAGATACTATCCCAGTTTAGAGACCCCCCACATAAAAAAATACTACCCATGGAATCATGAACAAAATTCACAATCCTGTCTGCAATTTAACTATATTTGGTAGAAATAAACTTCAATCTATGTCTGACTTCTAGACCAAGTTTTAGGCATGGATGTTTAACAGTTTTTGTTTTATCGCAATTCAATAATAAGCATTGGTGTGTGTGTATATATATATATATATATATATATATATATATATATATATATATATATATATATATATATATATATATACATGAATAAAACGATGCATAATTTTGAATTATAGATATCCTATCTATACCTATTGAGCTTATTATATATCTACAGTACAATTAGCACTGTTTTCTTTTAATAGTATTAATACATTTAATAATACATTAAAATAAACTCTACTCTTTAGACTCCAGGTCTAATTCCCTCTAAAAAATTAAAAAAAAAAAAAAATATATATATATACATATATTTCATTAAATATTGGATAAAGCATTGGTTGAATTACAAAAAAGAACTGAATTTGAGAGAAATAAGGATAAATAAAGAACTGGTCAGGAAGAGTTAGTTTTTTAAAGCAGTCTAACACATGGCAGCAGATAAAACAAACGTCAAACCACATATGATGATGATGATGATGCTGATGTGGAGGGGCTACACATATATATTCATAAAAATCAGATTGTTATAGTTAAGGATGAGGCAAATAACATATGAATAGTTTCCATCTCTCTTGAACATTACTCCAGTCTAAGTATGAGCACTATTTATAAAAATCAGATTAAAATCGGTTTCCATCTCTCCTATATATTATTCCGTCAAACTCTGGAATGCTTCCATCAAACTTAGGAATGCTTCCACCAAACTAGGGAATGCTTCCATCAAACTTGGGAATGCTTCCATCAAACTTGGGAATGCTTCCATCAAACTTGGGAATGCTTCCATCAAACTCGGGAATTTGGACAGAATTTCAAACGAAACTCTTCATTTACTGTAGATGGAAATGTGAAAAAATCAATAGTAAAAGTGATATTCTTTTGAAAATTGAAGGTTCGATTCTCAATATTGGCAACCAAAAATACAATTGCAAATTACTTAGGATCTCTATCCAGTCATGGCTGATGGAACGAGAACATGCTACCCCAGTAAGTAAAGGGTTATGTTCGAAATTCCATCCAAATTCCCAAGTTCGACAAACATTCCTCAGTTTGAAATACCTGAAGAAGGAATTTACACAGCCCGAAACGTTGTAAAAATAACACTCAAGATGAGAAAAGTAGTCCAAAGATTCCAAATAAAAAAATTACTTATACATAATTGTTAAACTTTATTAATTCTACAGTTTCATTGGTTACCTATACAAGCCTGAGCATAGCTCAACTTTATCAATTCTATGACATTCATTAGTTACTCCAACAAGTACTGACTTGCCTATGCATTGCTTAACCTTATCAATACTATTGCATTCACTGATTGCTGAAAAAAAAAAAATTAACAAGCCTCAGTATTACTTAACTTTATCAATTCTGTAAAATTCATTAGTTGCCCCAACAAATATTGACTCACCTCGGCACGGCTTAACTTTATTTGTGTCATTCATGGTTACCCAAAACAAAAATTTATAAGCATGAGCATTGCTTAACTTTATCAATTCTATAAAATTTGGTTACCCCAACAAATATTGACTCACCTAGGTATTGCTTAACTTCATTGATACTACAGCATTCATTAGTTTCCCAAACAAAATTTATAAGCCTGAGCATTGCTTAACTTTATCAATTCTATGAAAGTTATTGGTTACCCCAACAAATATTGACTCACCTAAGCACTGCTTAACTTCATTGATACTACAGCATTCATTAGTTTCCCAAACAAAATTTATAAGCCTGAGCATTGCTTAACTTTATCAATACTATAAAATTTATTGGTTACCCCAACAAATATTGACTCACCTAGGTATTGTTTAACTTCATTGATACTACAGCATTCACTAGTTTCCCAAACAAAAATTTATAAGCCTGAGCATTGCTTAACTTTATCAATTCTATAAAATTTATTGGTTACCCCAACAAATATTAACTCACCTAGGTATTGCTTAACTTCATTGATACTACAGCATTCACTAGTTTCCCAAACAAAAATTTATAAGCCTGAGCATTGCTTAACTTTATCATTGCTATGGCATAATTCGGTTACCCAAAACAATTACTGACTATCATGAGCATTGCTTAACTTCACTGATCCACTAAAGCATATAAAGAATCAGTATAAATACGACAAAATGTATGCAAGGTTTCCATAGCATTTATTGTCCGCCATTTCCTCACTGAATAGACTTCGCTTTGCTCGCGCTTATTGTTGACAGGAAAATATGTAAACGTTTCCTCGGAACATTGTGTTATTTAGCGAAAGGCGTAGCATCTCTCAGAACTTCGTCTTTCATGTTACTTATCAGTTGCACACGACTAATGTTATTATGATGGCGGGTTGATGAAAAAATTGACGCAAGCTTTGTTTCGTTTCTTTTCTTTGTGCGGCCTTTCTACTTGACAATGTAAAATGATGATTGGTTGTAAGAATGACGACCGATACGTGGTCAGAAATCCTATTAGTGTTTCCTCGCATTTATTCGCAAAAAATTCAATATTTTTATTAGTGTCTGTAACTAGGGCCTATATATATATATATATATATATATATATATATATATATATATATATATATATATATATATATATATATAAATAAATAAAAGTGAACGTGTCTGTGTGTCTATGTACATTTCCCTACACAATAACTCTGTCAATTTTAAGTCTACAGACTCAAAATTTGATATACAGGGTACTGAGATTTGGGAAAATTTATGTGATCGGTTTTCGGACAGAAATTTGGCTGTTAAGTGGTCAAAGTTCAACGATTTGACTTTTGAGAACTCTATCAAACTCCTCCCACAATTTTGGGTCTACACACTTGAAATTTTAGATATAGGTTCCTTGAACATGGATATAATTTAATAACTTGATTTGAGCCCAAAACAATAAATGTTAAGGGGTCATAATAGGGAACAAAGTTAAAAAAAAAAAATTGACCTCTGCGGTCTCTACCAAATTACTCATACAGTTTCTGGTCTAAACATTTGAAATTTTACATAAAGGGTATTCAGAGATAGGGCAAGCTTTTTAATCGTTTCGGGTCGAAAATTTGAGCTACCAATACATAAATGTATGTATGTATGTTTGCATGTCTGCCTAAAACCTTCGACAGGGGCGACGGATTTTCACAAGATCAGTATCGTTTTGAGCTCAACCCTTCAGACGACAACTACCGAAAAATTGGCTAAAAACATTAATATCTTCACCCTCAACTGGGCACTTTTCTACAGGGGGGGTCGCTTTTTCACCAATGTTTTCGAAAGTCATCCCCTTTTTTCGATTGTCTAGCCTTAATTTAGACCTACGTCACTTCCAGTTTCGTGGTGGTCGTAACAGCAAAGATGTCACGTTTTTCCCCCGTTTTTTTCCTCCTTTGCAGTATGGGTTCGAGCCTGCCTTCCTACGACAACTCCTTTTTTTTTTTGCAAACACTCAGGGAACGTCACGCTGAAATGCTAGTATATATATATATATATATATATATATATATATATATATATATATACTAGCAAAAGTACCCGTCGTTGACTGGGTTCAAAAACAGTCTACAGAAAATCGACTCTGATTTATGAAAGTATGATAGGTTATGAAAAGGAAGGGTTCTAAAGAGATAGCTTCGAATTTCGGGGTATCAAAACCAAAGCAAAATATGATGAAAGTAAAAATAAAATAGATAAGCTCCATAATCTATTATACCATACCTGTTAACACTGAAACACTTATCACAATATTCTGTGAATCTATATTAAAAAACTTGTTAAACTTTGTGACATATTTCCATTCTATGGAGGTCAGGCGCGAACGAACACTCCATAATTTTATTATACCATATTTCTTCAAACTGAAACATAACTATCAAAGTATACTTAGGCAGATAGATATGAAAAGTCTTTATTAAAGTTTGTGCCTATTTTCATTCTATGGCGTGAATGCAGACCCCACAATTTTATTATATCATCCCTATTTAAGTTGAAACATACTTATCAAAGTATTCTTATGTACATCTATATCAAAAACACTTGTAAACGTTTTTTTTTTTTTTTTAAATTTTTTATTTCCATACTTTGTGGACCAGGTGTGTATGCACACCCCACTATTTAATGAATCATCATTATGCCAGATAAAACATACCCATTCCTGTGTCTCAATACATCTTCTATCATTATATGTGATCAGTTTTCTATAATAGTCAACCATATAGGAGCCTATTCGTTACCAGATACACACACACACGTTCAGCTTTATATTATAATAGCGGGGATACCCAGCGTTGCCCGGGTGTTTCGAGGTGCGTGTGCTCTTAAATAAAAAAGAAACCGGGGGGGGGGGAGTTTTGGTACGTTGGTAGATCGAACCTGAAGCCCTTAGGCGAAATTGGAAAATAAAACGTGAAAAAAACATGAACCGTTCGGCCAGCCAAAATGAGTTACTGAAAGATGTTAGAATTTATTTAAGTAAGAACAAAATTGACAGGTGCCCGCACGGAAGTCGTAGAGTTAAGATTTTGTGCGAGCGTTATGACGACGACGACGCAAGCAATAGCTATTCAGCAGTTAACGTTTTTAATGAGGTCAATGACCAGGTTTGTTTGTTATAAGCGAAGTAAAAAAAGAAAACAGAAAACGAACGTTAAAACTTATCTGAAAAATAAAAAATAAAGCGGGGGGGGTAATCAAAACATCGAAAAAAAACACACACACAAAAAAAATAACGTAGGGCAAACGTACGATGTTAAATGTAAAAATCTGAAAAACAAAAAAGAAAACAGAAAAACGAACGTTAAAAAAAAACACGTGAAAAATGGCTTAAATAAGCCCGTTTCGATATTAAAATTTAAAAAATCGGTGGGTACCCGAGTGTCTTTGGGTGTGTGGTCGATAGTGGTGGTGTTAATGAAAACCTAAGAATAAACGAAGTAAAAAAAAAAAAAAAAGAGAAAAACGAACGTTACGTGAAAAATGGCTTAAATAACACTGGTTCAATATTTAAATTTAAAATAATCGAAAAAAAAAAAAAAAAGACATCTCACACCATGATTCGAACCCAAAACGTTTAGATAATGAATCAACGCACTAGCCAACTGAGCTAATACGACGTACATGAAATTTAGTCAGTTCTTCAACTAATTAAAGTAAATCAGGTCATGACGTCATCTGACACGTGCGTAGAACCGGTTGTCGTCACGAGAGGACCGTTTTTGTTGACCCCCCCCCCGTCGAAAATTATCGATTTCGGGGTGAAAAAAATTAACGTTTTTTGCCAATTTTTCGATATTTTTCGGGCAAAGAATGGAGCTTCAATATGATACCGAGTTTGTGAATTTTTGTCCTGTCTGTCGAAAGTTTTTAGCAGATATACACACATACATTTTCGCTTTTATATATATATATATATATATATATAGATATACAGGCTGTCCAGAAAGTCTGGCTACATTATGTATTCAAACTTTGTGGAAGCATCCTGTAGATTATGTAGCCAGACTTTGTGGGCACCCTATATATATATATATATATATATATATATATATATATATATATACATACATACATACATACATACAGGGTGCCCACAAAGTCTGGTTACATAACCTACAGGATGCTTCTACAAAGTCTGGCTACATAATGTAGCCAGACTTTGTGGACACCCTATATATATTGTTTTTAAAATATAATTGGTTAAAGGGAAAATTTTTCCCAACTCACATTTAGGTAAAAATGCACTTTGTAAATAACTGAATTCATTCAAAGCATTTCGCAAAAACAATATCTATCTATCTATCTATATATATATATATCTATATAAATATATATAATTATTTACTATAATAATTAAATACTTACAGACACTAGCGTTTCATCCCTTCGGAAATCATCAGTGCAGGGTGTCACAATTAATGCCATTCGAGAGATTCGAACCCTGGCAACAGAAGTCATGCCTGACTTCATTAACAAGGACCCGAACCATTCGACTACTAACAACCGCAAGAGACACAGCTGAAATTAAACATTTATTCTTTTTTTTTTAATACTTTTCACGTCAGTCAGAGTGATCTATACATTATATGACAATCCACGCATATGAGCTAAGTTGACAAACTTATTACATTAACTTAAATATGATTTTTTAATTCATGCAGATTATGTATTTATTATTATATAGACAATTCTGTATCGATTATTATATTGAACCTAATATATACACTGCTGATCAAAAAATTAAGACCATTTAAAAATCTTTAAAAAGAAACCCTTTTTTTTAAGGACAGATTTTAAACTCTTCCGACTTAAGGTTACTAACACTACAATCTAAAAGGTTATGGAAACAAAAAGCTATATTCCAAAGATTTATTTTTAAAATTTACACATGATCAAAATTATAAGACCAGAGACAAAAATTCTACTGAATTGTACAAAAAGTGTATGAAAACATTCAACAATCAAACTTAATGAGTTCTACCTCTACTGCTTTTGATGATTTCAAAAATTCTTTGAGGCATGCTAGTAATAAAGGTTTCCATTAAGGTGCAGGGGATCTTGCTCCAGCTTCTGAAGATAGCTTCATGAAGTTCATTCTTTGTTGAATATTGTTGGCCATTTCGATAAACCTCTCTTATTATCCATCCCCAAACATTTTCAATTGGGTTCAAATCCGGTGAGCATGCTGGATGTCCCAAGAGATGGATTCCATTTTCTTGTAGAAAGCTCAAGGTCCATCTTGCAGTATGGGTTGTAGCATTATCCTGTTGGAATAACCATCCATCCCCACACAAACGATGACTCTCCATCATCAAAGATGCTTTTTGTAGCATATTAACATAACCAGCTGCTGTCTGACGAACCTGGAGCTCCATCGTCCCTCTGTAAGAAAAGGCACCCCAAACCATTATGGACCCTCCATCACTATGACGTGTGAAAAAAATTTCAAGGGGCATGTTTTTGTCATGCCAATATCGCTGGAAACCATCAGGACCATCTAAATTGAATTTTTTCTCATCAGAAAACAGGACTTTCTTCCACTTCTCAACGTCCCAGGTTTGGTATTCACAACCAAATCTTAAGCGGTGAGATCAAAACTAAAACATACTACTTGAATGCCAATAAGTAAACTTAATATATAGTAGTGAAATCCAGACCAAATATATATAAATATATATGATTTGAGGGCCATCAACTAGAATCAAAACCAAAACACACAACTCTTAACACTTATTCCTTAGCCACGCCCATACACATAAATACAGACATTATATATATATATATATATATATATATATATATATACATATATATATATATATATACTATAATAATTAAATACCTATATAAATATAATGTCTGTATTTATGCGTATGGGCGTTGCCATTACAATACATCTCTGGCTCAAATGAGGCAGACATGAGCGGCACTAGCAGCACGTGCTGGACGGTCACTTCTATGAACCTTCTATAGTCCTGCACATCTGCCGATGACCGGGCCTAGACTGTGGTGCCCTGCACACCTGCCGGGCCAGACCTTGGATGTTTCAGAGCTTTTATTTCCATTAACGCCCATATCCGCATCAGACCTCATTGAGTGTCCGTTTGCCGTTTTTGACTACAGCCAGCCTTTTTGTTATCGAAATAAACACTGATGGTAAAATGTGTATTCCATTACATATCAAGCAATGTCTATGCTTGAAGCTTTTTATAGTGAGGAAAGACTTTGCACCAAGACAATCCCACTCTTTGAACAACTGCCATATATACTAGCAACCTGCTCGGTATTGTCTGGTCATAAAATACGCACGAATATTATGTTTTTATTAATGCGGATTTCTTATCTATATATCTATAAAAGTGAACAGGTCTGTGTGTGTACATTTCCTTATGCAATAACTCTATCAATTTTTCGTCTAAAAACTCGAAATTTGATATACAGGGTACTGAGATTTGGGAAATTGATGTGATCGGTTTTCGGCCATAAATTTGGCGATTAAGGGGTCAAAGTCCAACAATTTGATCTTTAAGAACTCTACCAAACTCCTCCGACAATTTTGGGTCTAAACACTTGAAATTTTAGATATAGGTTCCTTGGACATGGATCAAACTTAATAAGTTGATTGGAGTCCAAAACAATAAATATTATGGATCATGATAGGGGTCAAAGTTAAAAAAATTGACCGCTTTTTCTTTTGCTCAACATACACCTCCAAATGTTACATGATAATGGCTGTCCCCTTTTCATGTAAGTATAAAAATAGAGAGATTTAGTTAAAATGAAAATGAAATAGAATATACGAAATTCGAACCTCGTAATTTAGGTTTAGAAATAGATTACGAGAGAGAATTAGCAAATGGAATGTAAAACAAACCATTGTTAAGCTTAGAGATAAAATAGTTTTAAGAAAAGAATGTGCATTGTCAATTCTGTTATGAAATTCAATTGAAAGAATGCAACTACAAGATAATTTAATAAACATGTTTTTAACATATTGGGAATATAGATTAAAATTCCTTTTGTAAACAAAGGAAAAAGTTTTGGACACGCATTTCCAGAACACGTGAAAGAAGACACATGTTTTAACATGTGTATGACGTCATGGAAAATGGGAAGTTCTCGATATAGTTAGAAACTTTAGAGTTAAGTGGAGAGAGTCAGAGGGAGTCTGAGGACGACAGACGTTAGTCTGGAGTTGGGATTCGAACATCTAGAAGCGAGACAGTCACCTTTGAAACTTAGAATGTGAAACTTTGAATTCCTGAAAGCAAAGCCACCGGCCGGGCCAATGAAATAAACCCATCATGTGTTTTTATAAACGTCATCTTTGTGTCGTAATTCTACCAAAAAGGTAAAGTAGAAATTGTCATTATATGTCTTGTATATCATGTGTTTTAAAATGTCTTTACATATACAATGTCTCAACACTCAAAGAGCTTCTACACTTCTAAGTATGAACATTTTATATATATGAATCTCGTCATAAACCGAACGCACAACAACATCACTTGTAATAAGACTCTAAGACTCACTTTTAACAAGAATCCTAATAACAACGAACAATATAAAAACAATAATACTAATGAAACCCCTATATAACAAATACAATTTGGAGCCGGAAGCGACCAAACTACCCAGCAAGAGTGGGTTAAAAAAAAGGAAAAAAAAAAGAAACACAACGTTTTAAAAGGGTCCAAGATAATTAAAAAAAAAAAAAATAAATAAATAATACCACGAAAAAAAAACATCACACGATCACAGAAATGCGAACAAAAAGAAAAAAACATTTTTTGAACACACATGCACACAGAAAACTAAAATTTACAAGAAAATATTAAAAAAGAAAAAAAGATCGATATGCCGTAATGAATGATAAAAGAGATACGGTCAGTTAAAAAAAACAACCCACGAATATTTCATTCATAAATAAAATAAAAAGAAGATAAAAATTGTTGAATTCGGATAATATGTTTTGAAATATACGGCCGCACACAAATAGAAAATAGGACAGTGTGTCATTCATAAGAATGTGTGTTAATGTCTGAACTGTTTAGAGTTAAGCTGTCAATCATAATAAATAACAATTTAGTGTCAAAAGTCGAAAGAATATTTTCGGCTTTTTAGTGTGTTTTAATTGTTCTGGTCTTTGAAAAAGGGACAATTTTTTGTTTTGTGTTAACGGACTTTTGAAATGTATAATGTAACGAATTTTTATTTTATTTTTTTTTGTTTTGTTGCAAAATGTTTAAATGTATTAAGGTATTTTCTTTTGAAAATGTGTTTTAAACAATATTGTAAATTTATACTTAATGTAAATGTTATTGATTTTCACAGCAGGAATTCAAAGTCATCAGTAAATATACATTAGATTTAAACAGTCTAGGAGAAAATAAAACTAGTTAAGACGAATGGTTGGCTTACAGATTCAATTAGAATTTTAGAAGGGGGACAAGAATTAAAATTACGTAAACGGGTATTTAAAGAGTTTTTAGATGTGATAAGCCATAAGAAAGATGTTTTTTTTAGCATTTGGTTTTTCTTTGTTTTTTTAGAGATCCTATAATTTTTTTCCAAGAAAAGTGACTTGGTAAGGATTGATAAGCACAAGATGTGCCCCTCTATTCGAAAAATTTGGGAACCTGGTTAATTAAATGCTTAAAATAAGCTGGTCGCACGTAACGACTCCAAGCAAGTGGTAAGACTTGGCTTAATTAATAAACAGGCGTTGGAAAGAATACAAAAATTCTTAAGGGGACCAGTAAACCGATGATAGCTAGTCCCGAGGCAATCACATATACCTTAATGAAGTGAGAGTCAGGTAAAAATATACTGTAGATTTCTTAAGAAAGATATAACCTTGTATTTTTTTTGTAGAGACGCATGAATGTGGGATATATCTGCTGGATCTTGGAAGCTCTGGTGAGAGAGAAGAAAAATCACAAAAAATCGGGCTATTAGATAGAATTTAGTGCGCAATTAAGGTGTTGTGGCACAAAAGGTGTTAGTTAGTTAGGGGTGATATTTCTAAATCCTCGTCGAAGTTCCAAGAATCCAAGCAAGGAAATCCGAGTGAATCCGTATGAGAGAAAAAAAAGGTATATCTTGATAGTTAAAGCCAACCAAAAAGATTGGTTACGAGCTTTGGTATGTCTCGTATAAGATAGTTATAGAATAAAAAAACAAAGCCATACATGATGAGACTAACCCTGCAGAAAGAGACGATCAGGACACTTTTGGGACGAAGGGAGTCGTCCATTTCGAGGGAGGTGGAAAGTAGCTGATGTGAATCATAGGTAAAGACCCTACACCCAAAAAGTAAATGCCAAGAAGATCAGAAAGGTTCTGATCTTATAAAAATATAATAATTGTGAAGTCAGCCGAGGAGGGCTGATTGAAAGAGATTTTTTTTTTAGCCTGATCTTTCCTAGCCGTGTGGTTGTATAGATGTAGACCTGTTTCTGCACATACCAATATATATATATATATATATATATATATATATATATATATATATATATATATATATAATTATTCCCACAGCCAAACAACATCGCAGCTTACAAGAGCCATGACAGTCAACAAATCGGAAGTCCAAGACTCAAGTTTCGCCCTCATTTGGGCTCATCAGTTAGACATATATAAACTTGGAATTCGAAACCTGAGCCTCTTGCATTCGAGGCAAGCACTCTGCCAACCGAGCAAACGCCCTGCACACAAGAAAGTCTATTAACTAACACAGATCAAGCAAACCATAGCGAAATCTGACTGTGGAATGGACCTACTTCATCTCGAACAAGAGACGCGGTCATCTAGTTGAGTTATAACCCAAGCCCATGTCTCACAAGTAGGGATTTTAAACTTACTAGGATGATGCCATAAAACAATGCTAACCTAGCAAGCAATTGCTATTACAATTAAATAAATGAATATATATAAATACATAAATAAATAAATATATATATATTAATAAATATATATAAATATTATATAAATAAATGCATAAATACATACATACATATATATATATATATATATATATTTTTTTTTTTTATGGCATGATCTGTAGGTTGAAACTCTTCACGTAAATTTCTTAATTTTTTTTCATTAACTGCAAAGAATTTTGTAAGACTTGAAAATTTTCGTGTTGTTTTTTTTTTGGGGGGGGGGGGGGATGCATGATGTGGTTCAAACCCCACACGTAAATTTCTTAATGTTTTTTTTTTGTTAACTGGAAAGAAGGTTATATAAAAGAATTTTATAAAAGAAACGGTAGATTCTCTAGACTGCAATGTAGAATAACATATTTTTTGGACTAAGTTACTCCATGGAAGCATGTGAAGCTTCCTCCCGGGTAATTTCACGGATTTTGATGACAATAAAAATATAGGAGTTTGAAATATTCGTTGATCATCATTCAATCCCGGGGAACGTCGATTCTCTCTGCTAGTATATATATATGTGTGTGTGTGTGTGTGTGTGTGTGTGTGTGTGTGTATTTATGTATTGTTTTTAAAAACAGTAATCAACGGACACGCATGTTTCAGAGCCCTACTCCTCTTCAGCGTAGTTTGACTGTTGTTGGGATTCGAACCCCGGACCTTATGTATTTCAGTCCAGCACCCTAACCCATTATGCTATGATGCCATAGACAACTTACTGTGTGTGTTTGTGTGTGTATGCACATATATATATATATATATATATATATATATATATATATATACACACACACATGACAGACAAGAATAGACACTAAGATAAATATTTTTCCTAAGATTAATATATGGTTATTTACAAATAAGAATAGTGCTCAAATAACAGAGTATCTCATTAATATTGCATCTAACAATATTGGAGCATGCCACAAACCAAAGGATCATCAGACCTATCAGAATTTCTGCGAGGACGAATCGGGAGTCAAAATGAAGGTAGTCGTAGTAAATGCCAAATAACAAGAAATCTTTCAATACCCATTTCTACTGTTAATAAAGTGATCGTACAATTCACAAGAGAGGACAAAGCATGCACAAAAACTCATCCAAGTCGCCCTGGGCCCGCTGAAAGAATCTTGCGGCTTGTGAAAAGAAATGTTGAAGAGAATCCTCGGTGCAAAGCTTCTGACATTGCAACACAATGATGTCAATCTCAGAACAGCTGTCAGGAATCTTCACAAGCTGGGCTACTTATGGTAGAGATGCTAGAAAGAAACCTTCTGCATCCTGTCAATATAAAGTGTAGAAAAGATTGGGCCCGTTAGATGGTGAAGAGACCTATAACCTTTTGGACCAATGTTGTTTTCTCTGATGAGTTACGTTTTTCATTATTTCCTGACAGTGTAAGGGTATGGGTATGCCATTTCTTTCCAAATATTAATACATAATAACACTAAAAAAAAAAACTAAAAAAAAACGCACTTCCCTGACAAAACCTGACCCAGTTGATTATTTTTTTCTAAATTTTAGATATTAATCCAGGGTAATGCTGAACAAGAATATACCAATCTTGTGTCTGTTTGTGTAGTTTTTGATTTTTAACCCGGCATACACACATACACACTGACATAGTATTTGAAGCCTACTCTACACTTGCTTATACAAAGATTTGTCCACCTTCTCTAAGTGATGTTGCTTATTGTAACAAACTGGATACTCTACTGGACTAGATGAATTCTTGTTGTGGAATCCAGTAAGACGAAGAGACTGATATACTATAAGGTAGTTAACTGGTCAGAATATTCAAATAGCTATGCATCTTAAATAGAGGTCAAGTCTAATCTAAGGCATGGCAGAATCATTAGAAAATGACATCCAGACTATAGTGGAATGGGGCCGTAAATGGATAGTAACATTTTTTTTTTTTGAGGTCACCACTTATCAAGGCCCAAGGGTCACTCGAGGATAAGGGTTAATAGGTATATATTAGTCATTGTGATTTTAGCGTAGTAAACATTAGTGGGAATTTTGTAACTTGGATTACTTAGGAGGACGGTTCATCAAGAACTTGTTCACATTGGACTTGAAGACAATCAGATGGTAGTCAGCTGGAAAGCAAAGACGCCTCTCCAACTGCCTATATCCGTGACAAATACCTTTTTTTTTTTTACATGGTAGTCACCACTTATCAAGGCCCGGAAGCCACTCGGGGGTAAGGGTTATTGTGTGTACAGTAATCAATGGGATAATATCGTAATCGTTAGTAATGGAGATTTGATAAAGTGTCTTACTTACCTACCTAAGAATTCCACCTTCAAACTCCTTAGCCTAACATTTGCGGGCAATATTAACAGGAACAGATACATTGAGATGATTGCAAAGGCTGCTGCAAAGAAGGTGGATTACCTCTATCAAGCTAGAAGACAACTCACACCTGAGAGTATCCTGTACTTTACAAGGCCGCCATTCGCCCATGCATGGAAGCTGGTGCATCTACCACCAGCCTCTCCCTCCCTCCCTCTTACATAGGGTCCAAAAAAGAGTTGTCCATCTAATCGTTCCCACTTTATCAACTAAGCTCCAGCCCCTGTCCCATCGCCGCAATGTTGCATCACTGTGCCTGTTTCACAAATATTTTAATGGAATGTGTTCTGATGAACCCGTTTCACTTGTACCCCCTCGACGTATATATCACCAACAAACCCATTTAGCAATAAGATCTCACCCCTTAACTGTTGATCTCCCTAAATGCCAGAAAGCTTTCTGTTTTAATAGTTTCTTCCCTCGAACAGCTAGACTTTGGAATTCCCTTACTGCTGCCTGCTTCTCTGGCTGTACTGAAGTTTAAATGTAACATAAACAAATATCTTGTTAATCTTTCCTAGACATGGCCCCAAACAGTAACCCCTTGCATCCAAGTGGTGATATGCTTTATAAGGGGAGGGGGGTGAACAGGAGTAAAACAAAAAGTGTTAACCACAGGAGGAGGGTTGCTTAATTTTTGAGAATTTCAACTAAAGTAAAATGAAAAAAAAAAGGATCAATTGGAAACAAGTCATACACCATCGACTATGAATATGCAATTCTTGCAGATACGCACCTAGAAAACGGAGCTATTAAACCCAACATAGTGATATGAGACAAGACGGAGAAAGAAACAACCTTAGTAGAAGTAAATGTCTCCAATAATGAGAGCTGAGAGGGAAAAGATAACGAGGTACCAAGGTCTTATGTACGATATGAAAAGAAATTGGAATCTTAGGAAGATCTCCATCATTCCAGTAATTATAGCAGCAATCGAACACATGAAAAAGAATTTAAAGAACTACCTGGCAAATATACCCGGTGAACCAAGTGCAAGAGAAATAAAAAACAATTGCACTTAAAGGGACAGTTAGAACCTTAAAAAAGATCTTTCGGTTAGAAAGTATGATGAGATAGTGGGTAAATGTCTGGCATCTGGTTGGATGCTTCATCCTCAGCATAATAATGAGAAATTAAAAAAAAAAAACAAAAAAAACACTCATCTGCTCTTTATATAATAAAATGGCTCCGTTCAGTTTTGGCAGACAATAGATACCCACTGAAGGGTTGACTGCACGTGAAATTATTGTGGCAAGAGTTATACAATCTCTAACCGCACCTCCTCTGAGTCGGCACTATTTTAATTCCAGTCGCAAGTATATATATATATATATATATATATATATATATATATATATATATATATATATATATATATATATATATATTCAGGACAACTGGAAAAAATGCTGAGATAAGCAAAGAGCACATACAACACCTTGCGTTCCCAAATGGTCACCCATCTGGTACTGGCCAAGCTCATCGTTGCTTAACTTCAGTGATCTTGCGAGAACAGGTGTGTCAACATGATTGTGCTTTTGTATAATAGATTAGCCTGGCAAAGCATAATTCTCACCCCCACCCCGTCATTTTTGAAGGAGGGTGTACACATGTATATAATAATGAAAGTTGCTTTCCAATATATATATATATATGTCTATGAACGCAAACGATACTTATATAGGCTACTTGATAAGTCCTAAATAAGAAAGTCTTATTACATGAGGAGGCGAGGAGGCAGAGGAAGTGCTTACAACTGATCTGCGGTTGGAGAGTTTAATTCTGGGGCTCAGACAGATTTTCGCGATAACAATCTAAAGAAGGTGTAAAATGAAGATACGGTTTTCTTCTTAGCAGAAGAAGGAAGCAAAATTGGCTTTTTTTTTTAATTCTTATTCTTCTGAGGTTCTTATAAGTTGACAGCATCATTTTTATTTATTATTTTTTTTTATTTATTTTTGCTTAAATTTTGGTTTTGCTTTTTTGTTTTTGCAGAAGATTTTGATTGGCGATGCAACCCGTCCTCATCAGTTTTGTCAAAGTTGTTTTCATGTAATGTTAGTGCGTGATTTTTATGTCGAAGAAAAAAATATGTACATATATATGACGAGAATATTGGAAATAGTATTCCGACGAAATAGAGAGATAAAAAAAGGAACAAACCAGGTTATGTGTTCATCAACAGTTCGTCTTTATTCTAGAGGAAGTTTCACAATAAAGACGAAACGTTAATGAACACATAATCTGGTTTGTTCCTTTTATATATATATACTAGCATGGATGCCCGGCGTTGCCCGGGTGTTTGGAGGTGTATGTTGAGCAAAAAACCTGAAAATTGATGCATAAAATTATATCTTCATATATTAATTCATGTGATTAAATGAAATAGTCATATAAAATACGCTTGTAAGCCAAATTACAATGCAATATTCTGTAAAATAAAAGAAATATTCGTTTAAAATTAATATTTCAGTGATAGACGCTTTCTTTTGATTTTATATATATATTTTTTCTTTTTTTTCCTCGCCATGATAGTAGATGGAAGAAACTGTAGTACAGAATCTGCGTGTTGGTCGTCTGTGGTGACATATTCGAATTCAGGAAGAATATTGTTTATTTTAGATAATATTGCGTTGTAATTTGGCTTCCAAACGCATTTTATTTTAAAATTTAAACAACACTTATCACATCTCTGAATATATATATATCTATACTCCCATAAATTTGATTTTTTTTGTGTGTGTGTATTGATATTCATATTAAAAACTTTCTTTCTATTTATTTAAAAAGAAAATGCACCTTTATTCAGCTGCAAAAATCTAGATAATTTTCCCATTCTCTTAAACATCCGTTTTACTTCATTCCCTATTATTTTTTTTTGGTTCTCTTATGGGATGATCATCTTTAGTTAACTATTACGTGTAATCATATTCATGCAGATATTCTACATGATTTATATCTGCGTAAAAAGGTTATAGTAAACACAAACCTCTGTTTATATATATTTATGTCTGCGTATATATGTGTAAAAACTTTTGCCTACCAAACTCCTCTGTCAGTTTTTGGTCTACAGACATGAGACTTATATAGTATATTCGAACTGATGCAAAACTTTATATTTGGGTTTTAGCCGGGGAAAATCGGTGCAAATGTGTGAAAATTAGAAAACAAACGGAATTCCGAATGACGGCATTACGAATTTTGCATGTGTAACGTAATAGTTATTGGTTCATGTTTTAATTTTTAGCCTTGCAACAAACATGTCTTCATAGCTGAAGCATTAACGTCAAAGGAAAAGTAAACCATAAGCTAAACATTTTGGTTTCGATTCTCGATGGGGGGGGGGTTGCACAAGTAATTTTTTCTTTGTTTTAATATTTTAAATCATTACTATATATTGGGTCCAATATAATACAGGTTGAGTCACGGGAAACGGCTGTTTTTTAGAGTGCTCCTTGTTCTCCTTGAGTAAAGGATAGGGAGTGAGGAAGGTACTCTTTAAACCTGCTTAAGATGCCGTTTTGTTTGTTGTTATTTGTTTATCTTTTACATTAAATTTTGTTTTAGTTATTGATTTTGAATTACATTAATCAAAATATCATATTAAAGCATATTTTACGACCGGACAATGCTGGGCAGCCTGCTGGTATATGTAGTCTAAAGAATAAAAAAAAATGCAAAAATAAAAATAAAGAATGAATGTGTGTGAGAGCAACTCTCCTACAACCCACACCACTGGATTGATCATGACCAAACCTGACATGATAATGGTCTCTGAGCTAGGGATGGTGCACACATGGCCTACTATAATAATACGGCCGTATATGTCACATTGAGAGGCAATTTTCTAAGAGACCATTGAAACTAAGACAAAGGGAGGTAACTCAGAAATTGTTTTCTATTCAAACATTATTTCAGATGTTAATGCTTAGATAATTAAATAATTATTTCAGGTTTTAATATTTGAAATAATGCTTAAATGAATTCTACTTACATATTTTACTGTTATCATGTCCAAAGTAAAATGTTTCCATTAATTAGATGTATTTTCCCTTTTATTTCTTTATAATACACAACAAAACAAAAACAAATTCATTTTGAGTTGTCTCCCCTGACCTTTCCAATAATTTTGTTTATAAATATGAAAAAAAAATTGCTTTGATTACAACAGGTTATTTGTTTTTTTAAAGATTTTATTAGAATATCTTTTTTTTTAAGAATATCAAAACATTTACAAAACACATGAATATAAAGATTGGAAAGGAAGTAAATTGTTTTTCACTCTGTTACAAAATTATCAAATCATTAACTGCTATCTTTCTTATAAGAGGAATTTTAAAGTATCTTTATAAAGCACAAGAAATTCAATAAAAATTGTAAATAAAAGGTAAATGTTCAACAGTAAATTTCACTTTTATTTTGATCGTTGCCGCTTTTTAAAAATTTTTCAATGAAGCTTTTCTAATTTCATCTGAAGAAAGTTTTTGCTTGTTGTTATAGAATATATTTATAACAATTTTTGTTGCAAATTTATGTACATTTTCAATGTGTTTCTCACATATAATTACATTGACCAAGGTCTTATATGTGGGGTTGGTATTCATTTGCTCCCCCACTGAGCAAATCAGGCACAAGGCCGATTTTCAATGTGAGGAGTGATGGGGAAATGGGGACCAGCTCCCCAGGGTGTAGGGGAGCTGAATAGTGACAATTGGTATGAAGGGTTGCCCCTACATTAACCAAGGTCTTATATGTGATGTTGGTATTTATTTGCTCCCCCACCGAGCAAATTAGGCACAAGGCCGATTTTTAATGTGAGGAGTGAAGGGGGAATGGGGACCAACTCCCCAGGGAGTAGGAGAGCTGTGTAGTGACAATTGATATGAAGGGTTGTCCCTACATTGACCAAGGTCTTATATGTGGGGTCGGTATTTATTTGCTCCCCCAGCGAGCAAATTAGGCACAAGGCCGATTTTTAATGTGAAGAGTGGAGGGGGAATAGGGGCCAACTTCCCGGGGAGTAGGGGAGCTGGATAGTGACAATTGGTATGAAGGGTTGCCTCTACATTCACCAAGGTCTTATATGTCGGGTTGCCCCCACATATGGTCTTTGCTTGCAGTATCTGCTGGAACAGATACTACACTTTGAGATATTAAATTTTTTATTCACAGGAAGAAAAATACAATTGGGAAAATGAACACAAGGCCAAGCACAACTCAAAAAGAAAGGGGGGGGTGAGGTTGGTTGATCCATCTCGTCTCTGTTGTAAATTTTAAATGATTTTTCTCTTGGCCAGCATCTTTTATCATGGTTACTCCTTTAAATTTGTATTTATGTGTGTGGTGGGAGGGAGAGGGTGTTCCTACTTAAATCCAATTTTCAAAACATTTTTTATTCATATCAAAAAAATACAAAAAAGATAACAATATTAATAAAATTTCATTTGTGTCAAGTGACTTGGGGGGGAAAAAAAAGCCCTGGTTAAAAAGGCCCTCCCAACCCTATCTGAAATGCTAGACCACCTGCTTCGCTCTGGTTTGTAAAGGAACCAGGTTTTTGCAGGCAACCTCTAAATGGAGGGGAGAGGGGTTGTGTACTAAATAGGGAAAAAAAGAAAAAATTGGTGGTGAGGGCGGTGGGGGGGTGTTAGTGTTTGATTTGATTTCCTCCAAGCTGGGTTGAATTTTGAGAGAAAGGAGGGGGAAGAGAAAAGAAAAATTGTTATTTTTGGAGGTTGGAGGGTCTTGGAGGCTTTCTAATAAGGGAAACAAGATTTATTTGGCTGGCTGAGAGGCTGAAGGAAATAGAATTGGAAAGGGGCGGGGGTCCAACAGAAACCCCAGAACCGTGCGCTCCACACCTAGGCGGGGAACACGTATTCAAATTTGGCCCCTCTTCGTACACACAGACTTGCTAACTGTATCCATCTTCTTTCAAAAGCCACGCGATGCAGCCTTCTTTTGTCGCATCTGATCTTTACCCGTAGTTGGTGTTTAAAGAAAGTGATCAGATCCTGATCAGAAAAAGGCAGCACCCCCCGGCCATCTTGCAGTCTCGACGTCCAAATCACCATTCTCGCCAAGGCCAGGATTGCGATGTAGACCATTTGTCTCTCTCGGTCCCACAGCAGCCTCACATTGTCCACTACATTGGATACAATAATCGGGTGAGGATGCTCGGGGTCGATGCGAGCCGTCACCTTGCCAACATACGACCAGTACTGGCGGAGTTCACAGCAATCGAAAAATGCATGATCAGTTGTTTCTGCGGCCATCGTCCCGCAACAGGGACAGGCCGGTGACTCCAAGAAACTAGAACTGCATTGTATATTGTTGAGGGGAAGCGCATTTCGGGCCAATCGCCAGGTCAGAACTCTGAATTGTTCAGATGACTCGAACTTGGTGCCCAGCGCCATGTGGAGTGGATCTCACTTTGCTGCCAACCCAAACGCGTGCATAGCGAGTCGTCGGCAGCCCCCCTCACTAGATCCCTGTGGAGTTCCCTACGGGTGCAGTCACAAGGTCGCTGGACCCTGGTAATCGTTTTAGCGCGGCTTGGCACTCTTTCATGTAGGCTGAATCTTCCCATGGCCTGCGACAACTCTCGATAGCGGGGTCGAGAATAAGGTCGGGAAATACGGCAGTGATCGCGGGGTGCCACGGTTGATTATCTTGAAGGTAGTGGCTAAAGAAGGCCAGCCTTTTGGCGTCTCGATGACACCCCAAGTCCGGCATTCCCAAAACTCCCTCACACGGATGTTGAATACAGACCTGTCTGCTCACCCAGTGTCTTCCTCTGTCCCAAAGGAGCGAGGACAAGAGTTCGACAAGAGCTGTTAAGTATTGTGTAGGCAGAGGAAGTACGGCTAGTCGGCAAAGGATAAGAGGGAAGACGTTTGTGGCACACGCCTCAGTTCTACTCTTTAAGGAAAGTTTCCTTGGAAGCCACGAAATGACCGCAGCTGCCACCTTTGACCGTACCTTCGACCAATTCTTATCAAGCTGAAGACCTGGTCCGAACCACACGCCGAGGATCTGAACCAGGCCATCCGTCCAGCTGAAGGGCACCAGAAGGTTTGCGTTTCTACTCCAGGCGCCCAACCGCAGTCCGACCGACTTGCTGCGGTTTATCTTGGCCCGGTGATTCTTTCGTACTGTGCAAACACCTCCGACACGATCTTGATGTCTCTGAAGCCTGACACAAAGACCGTGACATCATTGGCGAACACAGATACCTTGACAGCTGAGACACCAGGCAGGGCCATTCCGCGCAGGACCGAATTTGCCTCCCCACATCTCAGCTTGCGAAGCAGAGGCTCCAAGGCCAGGACGTAAAGCAGGGGCGACAGCGGACAACCTTGACAAACTGACCGAGAGATAACAAAGGGTTTCGAGCGCTTTCTGTTGACTTGCACAACAGCTGTGGGCTGTCGATACATCACGGAGATCCACTTGCAGAAGGCCTCTAAGACAGATGCCAGGAAACGATGGTCGACCCTATCAACCGCTTTGGCTGATCTAAGTTGATCCGTGTCGTCATCTATTCCCCCCCCTCTAGGATCGTGCGGATCAGGTGCAAGTTGTTCTGAATTGATCTCCCCTTCACAACGTAGTTCTGTTCTGGTTCAACCAACTCTTCGATAACAACCTGCAGCCAATTCGACAGGACCTTGGTCAAAATCTTCAACTCTCTGTTCAGCAGAGTTATGGGCTTGTAGTCGTCTAACTCTTCCCCTCCATGCCCGTCACCTTTCTTCAGCAATGTGATCACTCCCTTGGTTACCTGCCCTGGGATGGATCCCTGAGCAAACCAATGGTTGAACACATCCGTCAGAAGAGGCAGAAATATGGGTGACAGCCTCAAATACAGTTTGTATGGCAGATCATCGAGTCCTGGCGATCTGTCACAGCTGACCTGCTTCAGCGCAGTAAAGACCTCCCGCTCCGTCACCCGGCCCTCACAACTAGCCACTCTAGCCGCGTCAAGATGGGGAGAGTCGGCCAAATAGTCATTAAACTCAAGGACTGGAAGATCGGGCTGCTGCGTAAAACGCTCCCCGAAATGTTCTCAAAACCCCTCGCAGATCTCCAGAGTCGATTGAAAGATGCGTCCACTGGATGTCTAACTTCTACAATGTATTTGTCCGAGCCATGCCTAGAAATCTCACGACGTGCAACAGCGTCAGAGTTGACTGCTTCGTTGCATATCTTTCTAAGCCTAGCTCTGACTACTTGACCTTCGTAGCGCTTGGTAGTCTCGCGCAGTACCAAAAACAAGCAGGATACTACACTTTGATCTTGGCCAAAAGGCCAAGAAAAAAAGCTTAAAAAGCTAAGAACAGCATCTATTAATAACAAACCTTTGATATTAACCAAAAAGGCCAAGCACAAAAGTGTTAGCGACAGACCAACGGAGTGCCTTATAGAGTCACTTGCACGCGACTAAAAATAAGGTGGGGAGGGGGGTAAGTCAGCCGACCGGTTTCGCCCTCGCTTTTCCAAAGCTGTATAGAGGGATTAACGATTAAAAATAAAAATATGTACATTATTAAAATAAAGTCACGTCGCATTCCATTCATGGGTGAAAAAAATAAAACAAAACAACAAAAAAAACAAAGCAGGAGAGCGATTAAAATAATTTTCATGGAATGTAGAGTGAGCACGACTCAGAATTGAAAATGAGTTTGTGCTGAAGTGTGTTGCACATGACGGGTTTTTAATGAGATGGTCAGTTATTGAAGATCCGTATGTATGTTTTTTTAGGTAAAATGAATCTCAGCGTTTATACCATCCCGTAAATGTGGATTTGCGGTATATTGATGTAAGGTAACTAGATAATGTTTTTGTTCCCAATACATCAAGAAAAGCTATGGGAAAGTTACACCCTCCTTCATAAGTATATTTTACCGTAGGATGCATTTGAATAGGGAGAAAAAATTATTTGCCTCCATTTGGTTATTGAAGAGACAGAATGTATCGACCACACATCGAAAATAGACTCGTGGTTTCATGGGTCCAGATTGTAATCGTTCTTCATAGAAACCCACAAAAATATTTGCCATTATCAGCCCCAGGACTGAGCCCATGGATACACCTTCTATTTGTCGATACATTACATCGTTGAAACTAAATTCAACAAATGTAGTGGCAAATTTCATCAGCTCAACAAATATCCTTTCAGAAATGGGAGGAGGCGATATCTGGCTATGATATAAAAAATCTGTACATATATTTATAATCTCTAAAATCAGGACACAAGCAAACAGGTTGCTAATGTCATAAGAACACATGAATTTATTAACAACCTTAGACTTTATTTAAAAGTCCACAAAATAAAATGAATCTTTAAGACAGTATTCACTGCAATGATCTAATACTGGTTGTAAAATATGAAACATCCAACCTTATGCTGTGATAACCCTACCATAGATAAAATGGGTCTTAAAAGCATACGTGCTTTACGAGTTTTAGGTAAACCATATAACTATGGCCGTATAGATTCTGAGGGTCTCATCTCATTACCTATGCTACTTTTAACCCACTTGACTAATTTCTTTTGGAATTTGGTTTCTAAAGAGGTTGTTGAATTATGAGTTTTACAAATTTCTGCATGTCATTCAATATGACAGGCATTTTGTTAATATAATCATGAAGATTTAGTACAACAACCACTAAACCTTTATCCGATCTAGTAATGACTAGCAATGTATTTTCTTGTAGATTTTTAATAACTGTATAATGTTCTTTGCACCATTTAGACTCTGAATGGGACATTGGTGTATTTACATAGCTGTAAGCAACGTCGTGAAAGTCTCTCTTTGCGCACTGAGAATTTCAAATTCAGAAAATACCTCTTCCCGTTTAATACCAGACAATGGAATACAAAATTCTTATCCATGATCAAGTATTAATAGTTCAGAAGGAGACAAATCGTGGGAGGATATGTTTAAGACGTTCTTGCCAATATTTGAGTTGACGGTACACCCAAACGTTTTGTATTTTAAATGTTGCAATTTATTGTTGAACAGAACGCAATGTAACTTTATTTGAATAATGTGCAGTTTTTCTTTTTAATCGTAGATACTTTGATACAGCCTTGAAAAAGCGAGTGCGAAACCAGTCAGTTGACCCCCCCCTTCATTTTTCTTTCCCACCTTCTTTTTAAAACGTGTTTTATGTATCTTACTTTTAATCATGAATAATAAAAGTCTTCCCTTCATGATCGCAATACACACACACACACACACCCTACCCTATGCACTCAGTTGACCAAGTAGCAATGGCCCCCTCACCTCCACTCAAGTAAGAGTAAAAAAAGGAAAAAAAATGAGAAAAAAACAAAGAAAGATAAACAGAAACACAAGCAGAGAGAGAGAGAGAGAGAGAGAGAGAGAGAGAGAGAGAGAGAGAGAGAGAGAGAGAGAGAGAGAGAGAAACTTAAGACATCAGTCCATCTCAATGAACCAGTAATAAAAATTGGACATACGAATGAAAAGTAGAATCGTGTACACATGTTTCCACCTCTCGGAACATTCCAAATGAACTACGAAAATGTTCTTTTCATTTTTAACACGCCTTGAATATATTCAAATCATTTTAAATACTTTCTGAAGAGGACGCTTCACAGAACGTCTGAAACGTGTTAAAAACAATTTAAATGATTTAAAAACATTATTACAATGATCTAAACATAATTTTCAATAAAAAACCAAAACACGGAATAATAAAATAATGTTAAAAAATACACATTGTTGGTGACCACCCCCTTTATATATATATATATATATATATATATATATATATATATAGCCAGCATTCTTTCCTTTAAGCATGTTTCATTAAAAAATATACACTTTCTCTCTATATAATTTGGTTTTAATACTTTCCAATCTTTTTTTATTAATTTTCTTGCTTCACACAAGAACAGGCTGATGTAGCTGCCTTATTCACTGTTGACCTGAGAACTTTCATGTCCAGATCCATCATCATGGATAATTAACAGAACTGAATGTAGAATATTTATGAAAGAGGGATTTTTTTTTTGTTTTCCCTAAACACAGGTTGATAAACAAGGCGCACAACAGTTAGATAAAGAACATAGAAATAGATGGAAAAATATCGGTTGTTCCGGTGAAGTGTTTAAAGACGTAGCTTTTAAAAACCATTCGGAATTTTTTTTGGACAACCCAGTACTTTTTATTTTCTAGTAAGTTGAAATAATGATCCCGCTTTCCAGTTCATCAACAGATAAGCTGACCGAAATAATAGAGAAGCAAACTAACCATGGATCGCTGATTGACGTTTCTTTTATAAATTGCAGGGTATCATTTCTGGGCAAGGTATTATTACCGGGTGGCAAAATAGAATTTCCAAAACATCGGACTTCCACCGGGCGGCCAGCTTTGATCAAGCTGAAAAAGAGAAACAAAAAAAATGGGAAACAAAATTACAAGAGTCATTAATGGAGGGAAATGACAAATATGGAAAATATTTTTTTTTTTTTTTTCTTTTTGATATGTGGTCACACATCGCTATTGTAATCTTGGTCAGTTTGTCAGTGTGACCCGCTTCATTTTGGACTACTGTTCTCATCTTGAGTGTTATCTTCACAATGTTTTGGCTAATATAAACTCCAAACTCAAGAATCTTTCTGTCAAACTAAAAATTTTCACAAAATTTCCAATGGAACACTTTATTTAATCTAAAGAGGTAGCATGTTCTTGTTCCGTCATCCACAACTGAGTAGAAGTTCTCCTAAGTAATTCACACTTGTGTTTTGAATATCACCCATACTGAGGATTGAACCTTCAACTTCCTGAAGATTGTCACTTGCAACTGGATTTTACCTAGTACTTTATCTATTACACTATGGGCACGTTGACATAACGGTTCCCATTATATCACTGAAGTTAAGCAATGTTGAGCCTGGTCAATATTAAAATGGGTGACCATAAGGGAATTCCAGATGGTGTATATGCTCTCTGCTTATTTCGGCATTGTTTCCAGTCATCTCGCACTTCTTCTTACCATTGGACTCAAGCAGTGCTGATTCAGAAGAGGTATGGTTGATAATTGCGCAACTCTTGCCTCATAATTACATGTGCGGCTACCTTTACAGGCAGTATCCACTGTCTTTCGAGACTGAATGAAGGCTTCCATGGGGTCTTGCAGACTTCTATCCAATCATGGCTGACAGAATGAGAACATACTACTCTGGTGTATTAAATGAAGAGTTCCGTTTGAAATTCCATGGAGATCCCTGAATTTGACAGAAAGATTCCAGAGTTGAACAAAATACATCTGTCGAAAGTCGAACGTTACATCAGTTGAAACATTGTGCAAATAATAAGATGATTAGTCTAAATCATTCAAATAATATGAATAATCAATTCTCATCTCAAAAATTCAGAAACAACATTTTTTCCCTTGGTATATAAACATTTCAGTTTGAAATATTTTTTTTCCTTGGTCTGTCACATTTAAGTTTGAAATATATATGTTTTTCCTTGGTATATCAACATTTCAGTTTGCAACAATATTTTTTTCCCCTTGGTCTGTCACATTTCAGTTTACAACAATATTTTTTCCTTTAGTCTGTCACATGTCAGTTTACAACAATATTTTTTTCCCTCGGTCTGTCACATTTCAGTTTACAACAAGATTTTTTCCCTCGGTCTGTCACATTTCAGTGTGCAACAATATTTTTTCCCCTTAGTCTGTCACATTTTAGTTTGCAACAGTATTTTTCCCCTCGGTCTGTCACATTTCAGTTTACAACAATATTTTTCCCTTGGTCTGTCATGTTTCAGTTAGAAATAATATTTTTTCATCAGTCTATCTTGTCTAAGTTTGGAATAGTTTTTTTGTTGATCTATCACACATAAGTCTGAACTATTTTTATATTGGCCTTTCAGGCTTAAATTTGAAAATAGTAGGTTTTTATCAGTTCACAAAGTTTGTGGTCTAATTGACTGTATGATTTCATCAACATTGAGAATTGTTTAACTTAATCAAGACTATGCGCTAAATATTGGCGGGTATAATATATATTGATCAAAATATATTTATTCAGATGGAGTCAGTATTATGTTGTAAACAGGATATATTCGTGACGATCAGGTTTGATATGTTCCAGGTGACAAAGTTAAGGAATCGACGCTGCTACGAAATCAGTTGAGGATTCCTGATAATAGAAAACAATAATAATTAGTTAGAAATTATGATAGACATACGATTGAATAGTATTTGCAATCTTGACAATCTGGTGAGATAGATGTTTTAATAAGCAATATTTAATCAATATGCTTAAATTAGTAATTGACTCTATCTCTTTCTCTCTCTCTATCTCTCTTTTCCTCTTTCTCTCTCGTGTACATTTTTTTTTTAAGTAATATAACAGTGGAACAAACTATGCAGATTCACATTTTATTAATATATATGTATATTTTTTATATACTTTTTACATAGCATTTTGTTATTACTTGCATCAGTATGGTCTAATGAAAGTTCGATATTTTTTTTTTTTTTTTACTTGGGAGTCACCACTTATCAAGACCAGAAGACCACTCAAGGATAAGTTTAATGAATATAAGGTAGTAGTGTAGTAATCGCTAATAGTGTAAATTGGGTAGACTTTAATTATTTATCAGGGACGGCTCGACAAGAACTTGTTTACATTGGATTTGAAGGCTAGCATGTTGTATTCAACTGGAAAGCAGGCCAGCAAAACAGTGTTCTGGGAAAGAAACTTTGTTCATGGAATTTGCATTTAAATTTAGGCACAGATAGAGAATGGGGGAATTCTTATATAATGGTTGTAGCTATTTACTATGCCTCCTCACGGGACAGAGTTAGACACCAGGGTCGTTTTTTAACGTGGAGAAAAGGTACAAAAATAAAAAATTGTCTCAGTCGTGAAGGACCGCTCCTCCACCGAAAGAGAACAAGAAATGGAAGTGCAGCATCTGAAGAACAGATACTACACCTTGATCTTGGCCAAAAGGCCAAGTAGCGTTATATAGTGGTTGTAGCTAGTCGTGTTCTTTGTGAAAGGTTGGCAGGGGGGGCAATAGATTGGAGTTCAGTCGAGAATTTGCCATGAAAATAGTGATAGAGCAGAGACAGGCTTGCAACGTCTCTTCTGTGGGAAAAAGGTTGCAGGGAAGAGAAAAGGCCATCACTAACTAGGTTTTGAAGCTGATTTTGAACTCTATCAAGGCAGGATAGGGAATGTGAGGAGCAACTTCTGCCCTGATGCGGCAACAGTATTCAATTTTAAGACGTACCTAGCTTTTATACAGATAGAGGATTGCATAAAATTTCTCTTCTTCGAATATGTGTGACTTTAATTCAAATGAACATACGGGAGCATATAAGCCACCATATGCACGATTCCAAGTTCAAAAAGATGAGGTGGAGAAGGCCAGAGATCATATCGGCTGAAACGTTGTTAAAAAATAATGACCAAGATGAGGTCAGCATTTCATATAATCTGAATAATACAAATACAAAGATGTTTAAGTGACACAAAAAAAGCGACCAGTTTGCACTTTTTAGCACCTCTTTTTAGTAGCACTATTGCTTTTCTGTATTTTTTTTTTCTCCCCTATTTAAATGAACATTAATTTCCGCTTTACTTTTTGAATTTTCTGTCACATTTCGAATGCACTTTATTGCTAACAGTCACAGCAACTGTGCCACCTTTTCATACGTCTGCGTCATCGATCCCATCGGTAAACCTTCTGTCGATTCTCAACTAATTCACACCAATCATTCAATTTGAAAGAACAGATCTGGTCATTGGTGGATGCAGTTATTTTTAATCTATAAAAAAAAAAATAAAAAACAATTTATGAAATATTATGGTACTCATGCATCTCTTGACCTGGATTTTTGTAATGTTGGCTCGACCGGCAGCTGACGAGAATTACCGAAAGAAGCCAAGCACTGATCAAATAGTAAACCACAAAGAAAAATAAAAATAGTCATTTTTTTTTTCTTTGATAAAAAAATATTTAAGTATTCAGATGTAACAAAGGAGGAGAGGTATTTTTATTTTTTTAAATCATTTGGCTGGAAAAAAAATTGAAAAATAACATAAACAGCATAAGTTTTCACAAAAACATTCACATATTTTATTAACAATTTTTGAAAGTTAAAAAAAACATTAATATAAATATTTAGTAAACTTCAAGTAGTTTTTTTTGTTATTGCAACTTTTCTTGAAAAAGAAAAAAAAAATAGTTGCAACTCTTATATATAACTTTAGTTCCTTCAGCTATAATTGAAACCGAAACCAAAACTTATGAAGAATTCTTGATAAAATTATTTAGAAAAAAATAGATTACTAAGGTGCCATCAGCTAAAATCGAAACCGAAACAAAGACTCATGAAGAATTTTTGATAAAATTATTTTTAAAAAGCAGATTATTGAAGTGCCATTAGCTATAATCAAAATTTAAACCAAAACCTGTAAGGAATTCTTGGTAAAATTATTTATAAAATAAATAGATGACTTAAGTGCCATCAGCTATAATCGAAACCGAAACCAAAACTTATGAAGAATTCTTGGTAAAATTATTTATGACAAGAAATGGAAGTACATAACAAACGATCTGGATGTAAGCATAGCACAGAAAACAACATACACGCTATTGTATTAATATATAGATGACAAAAGACTAAACAACATATATTTAGGATTGACAAGGGGTTTTAAGAGTTCAGTTGATGAGAGAGTACAGTTGAAGGCAAATTATGGTTTGCACCAGATTGTAAGAAATTGAACAGACCGAGAGGAGTTGACGGCAACTGATAGAGATGGCCTCGATAGAATGTACAGGTGGATGTTAGCGTTTAGAGTGTACTTTTCCATGATGGTGTCACACACGCACCTAGGGTGCAACCTATACGTACAGAAAGTGTCAGAATCTGTGCATTCTGTTGGAGTTGCTTGATTTTAATTTTATACTTGTGAACATGTGCGTGCTTCTCTCGACAGCCACTGATGCGACAGACGACAGCACGGCCAGATGAAAGAGAGTACCATGAAAACAACATTGGAGTTGGCGAGTTGTCAAGCAAGAGGCACGTGGTGTCACAGCCCAAGATATGAAGAGTAGAAAGTGGACCTCATGTTTACCTTCGGCAGCCTTGTAACTACCTCTTCCCTTATTTTGTCCTTTAGTCCTCACATTCCATAAGCAATGTTTCTGACAAAGGGGGAAGAATTGCTGTTTTCTGGGTCATAATCTATTCATCTAACACTTATTGCTGACTAGTTTTTGATCTCGATGTAGTACATTTTTTTTTAACTCCTTACATCAAGTGGCTTCATGCCTTGTTTGGGGGTAATAAAAAGAAAATAGCTTATGTCCTTCTGATCACAGTATCACCATATTACCTTTTTATTCTTATTTTTTTACAATTTCTAATATTCAATTTGATAACTGGAACCCAAGGATGCAATCAAAGTGATATTAATTGAAATAAATTTGGGTAAATCTTTAATCCATTCGGATCCACTGTCCTATAAATACTACTAGGACACTAAATAATTTCTTTTTAAAATGCATAACATATAAGAATAATACTGCTTACTACAGAATCACTCTGAAGAAAAGATAAAAGTCATTTATATTCATCAACTCTTGCTCATTGCAGAAACCTTCTAAAAAATTGTGAAATTTGCTAAAATTACAATAGTAAGCCACTAACTTATTGCCAAAAATGCAATGTAACTCTTTGTGTGAACTGCTTTGCTCCTTACCATAATGTGTAGCGTCTCGATTTCTAAAATATACCACATATACCCAGTGTCCTATTTGTAGGAGCGTCAGTATTTTGCTTTCACGCTCCCTGAATGGTAAAATTTAGAAAGAAAATTATGTGTGCATATTACTCACCAAGTTGCTGAAAATGTATATTCCAAACTTAAAGTGCTATAAAAATAAGAACCTAAGCTGAAGGAAGTGGTGTTATGCAGTTGGGAATGCAATAAATTATTAGTTATTTATCTGTCTGTCGAACTATCTATCTATGTGTATTAATCAATATAACTATCTGTCTATCTATCTATTTATCTATCTATCTATACTAGTGATATTGTTAAAAGAGTTATTCGCTCCCAGGCATTGCGTCTAGCAGAGAAGTGATCAACGATCTTTACTTGGGTGGCTAGTTCTTACATGTCCCACGTCTGAGACACTCCCTCCACCCTTTGAGAGGAGACCCCTCTTTCAGATCATCTTCTGTTGACGTTTTCAATTCAACTCATCTATTTCTTCCAACTAACTTGATCACGTGACAACCACATCCTTCCGGGTCAGCTATCAGAGACTTTTCCTGTGCAACTTGTCTAATTTATAGTCTTGACAAGCTTATCAAACATCTCTAAACAATAAATAACTTCCAATATAAAGTATTTTAACAATACAATATCACTGAATAGATAGATAGTTATATTTATTAATAAAAATAGATAGATCGACAAACAGATAAATGACAAATAATTTCCTGCGTTCCCAACTACATAACAGTGCTGTGCATTTAATTAGGGAAGTTATAATAGGTGAAAGATAATATGGAATAAAAATATTAAACAATCACGATCTTAGCTGAAAAATGTACCGAACGAAGGAGAAATCGCAATGATTGACTGGAGAGTGGCATTAAACATTTAAGCATGTGAAAGTTACATTGATTTCCTCTAAGTATGACTGTTTTATGAGAGTCAGGTAAGTCGGATTTAACATGAGAAATTCTGAATTCAAATGAAACTAATAATTTCTGAAAACAGAGCAATTAATGGCAGGAGGCATTACCATATTGGAAATATGCGAAAACATCTGTGTTTATAGTTCTACGGTGACTGAATTCACAGGAGAATAATCGACTTTATTTGATTAATATAGTAGATATATACTAGCAAAAATGTTTTTGCTATGCTGGGAGCATGATATAATAGAGAACGAGCTACATACACTACCCCTCCTAAAGGAGGGAGTAATTATTGAGCGGATTATATCATGATGAATGAACACTTCCTCCTCCCTTTAAAAGGAGGATTTAATGCCTGGGAGAATGATATGACAACAAAATAGATAGTATCCTGCTCTCTACCCCTTCAAAAAATAAAAGGGGACATAATCTGGGGAGAAATTCTCCCAAAGAGGAAGTAATACCTGAAAGGAATGTATGAAGATAAATGAAAATATATTACTTGACTTTTTCCTCAAAAGAAGAAACCATAACCTAAGAATTAACACACTCGCCCCAAAAAGATGATAATGCCTGGGAGAATGGTATCATGTTGAGTGGAACAATAAAATCGTTGCCCTAAAGAAGAAAACACTAAAACTTTATTTTAAAACTTTTATTGAAAATATCAATTCAATAGAGCTGACATCTATTCAATGTAGCCACCTTCAGCCTCAATCACCACCTTGATATGGGTCCGGAACTGGAAATATGCCTTTTCCATAAGCGCTAACGGGAGATCGGCGAATACTCGGCAAATGGCGACGATTAGGCTGTCTTTGGTGTTGTGGGAGGTCTTGTTAGTGATGTTCTCAACGTATGGCCAAATGAAGTAGTCTAGCGAGTTAAGACATGATAGAAGGCTCCTATCACTCTTAGGATTTGTACATAACTAGCTAACTAGTAAATGGTCTGCAACAAAAAGAATACTGGTTTTCATCAAATGGAAATGGAATCATGTCGTCTTTTGTAGGGTGGCAATTTTATTATTCCACCCTGTAGACCCCTAACTCTGCTAAACATCAGGTTAAAACCCTATCGAAATGATTTCAGGGTGTTATCAAAGAGTTGATCAAACTTGAGCAGACTACGCTGTGAAGAGAAAATCGATTCAGAACAACTTGCATTTGCACTTCTGGATTTTTGAAATGAGGATTGATAATTTATATTATTTGGATTCTTCAGACTACTGTTCTCATCTTGAGTGTGATTTTCACAACATTTCGGTTGATGTAACCTATCTTGTCGAACTCTGAAATGTTTCTGTCGTATTCAGGAATTGAGCAGAATTTCGAACGGAACCCTTTATTTACTTCACAGGAGTAGCATGCTCTTGTTCCTTCAGCTATAAGTAATTCACAATTGTATTTTTTTGGTCACTCACACTGAGAATTGAACCTTCAACCTTCAGGAGAATATCACTTTTACAATTGATTTTTCCACGTACTCTAACCACTGCACAACATATCTTAAAAGACAACACAAAGGTGCACTGATCAACTTTGATCCGGCGAAAGCTTTAACTGCACTCACACTTGCTTCTTGGCATCTTGTTTTAGAGACCACCAGTTTTAAACCAGACTTCCGCAAATGGATCTCATTACAGTATTGCCTGCCAATGACAGTAGCGTAGATAAACGGAAAACATTTGTAATCTTTTATAATAACTTGGTTGGTGCATCAGGACTGTCTGCTCCCACCCTTGCTCTACATCCTAACGTTGGAACCGTTACGCTGCAAGGTCAGGAACAGTGCGACAAATTCGATCCTATGCAGAATTGTTTTGTCTGATTCATGCTTTGCTAGAGTTTCCATGTTGGCCGATGGCATCACTGTCTTTATGTTATACTTCCGAAACATGGAGTTGCTAATAGAAGTACTAACACATCATGAAACAATCATGGGAGGCTAAAATAAACCGCAGTAAGTCGGTCCGCCTGTGGTTGGTGCCTGGAGTTGCAACACTATGCTTCCGGTAAATTTCTATTGAATTATAGTCAGGTACAAATTCTTGGCATCTGGTTCAGACCAGGAATCCATCTTAAGAGGAACTGGTTAGAGGTATAGTCAAAAGTCCAAGTGTCAGTTAAGACTTGGCTTTAAAGGAAACTCGTTTTAAAGGTGGAAGCCGAGGCATGCACTACTTACATCTCCTCTTTAATCCTTTACCGATCGGCCATCCTTCTATTTAATTTTTGTTGTTGCTTCTCTGGAATGGGAAGAGATTCTAAGTTTGTAGACAGGTCAGTATTCAACATCGGCCTCATGGAGGAGGGGGAGAAGGATGTCTGATTACATGTATCATGGACATGCTGAGAGACTGGCTTTCCTGAGTAGAACTTTAGCATCAAAATCTACATTGAGCTCCGTGGTTAAGAGTGCCTCTCCTAACCTCGTATTTGACCATAGAATGTACTCTTCCAAGTAATATGTTCATGAAGGTCTTTCTTAATTTTCAAGTTTGGTTTGGTTGGAATACTTTGTTTTACGGCATATCAAGTCTTTTCGGGTTATTTAATGCCAAATTCAGTAATTTTACAAAAAATTTTTTATGTTTTAAGTACTTTAGGTCTCCAAATATTTATCCATAGTGTTTGGTTTGATTGTTTTGTAGAAAAAAATGTTGTTTTTGACTTTGCATAACATGATTGAGTTTTGCAAAGGGAAAGTAAAAAACAAACAAACAATAGCGTCAATGTTGGGTGCATTTTTTGGTCAGGAAATCAATATCTTTAGACAGTCTGATCTGATAGCACCAGATGCTACTCTGGGATCTTAAAGCAATGGTAAACACGGAGCAATTCCACTTTCCCCACATAGGGCCTCACTACTGGATGTCTTTTAAGGTCATACCCAAGACCCCATAAGAGATTTGATTATCATCCCATCAAGGTGGCCTCACACTAGCATATTCTCTTCAATACCAAGTTCCTTGATGCTGTAAAAAGCACCTCACCCCACAAACTTTTGTCATGCATTATGGCACTTTTTCTTCAGCACCTGCTCCAGTTACTTCTAGCAGCGCCTGTTTCAGTTTCAACTTTAGCCTGCTTTTCCAATTCCCACTTCTTTCTGTAGTGCCTGCTCTTTTCAACATCTATTACTCCAGTTTCAGCAGCTCCTTTTCCAGTATCTGCCTTTCTAGTTCTCATTGACTGTCCAATGCTATTCAGTTTTCAGAGATCCACTTCCTGTTAATCCAGTCTTTTACTCCAGTCCAGGTTCCAGCTTCCCCTGTTTCTGTTGATTTAGCGTTTCCTGCTGTCAAGGTTCCAGAAATATCCATTCCCACTGATCCAATTTCTACTGCTGTCTAGCTACATCGCTTTTATTCCTTCCTACTTCCAGAGACATCACTGGCCAAAGCTTCGCTGGTGATTGGCCCCTGCAATAAGTTTTTCTATCAATGTTTTACAAAGGGAACTAAAGATTGGCACTTAGTCGAGCATCTACCATGATAAAACACAGTTCACAGATAAAGATAAAACCGATGCATTATCTTCAGACATATTAATTATGCATTAGTCACAATCTTTCTTTTAATTTATCTTTTCCTTTTGAATTATTTTTAGCAAATAAGACTTTATCGCAAAGTTCAATAGTCACTGTGTCATATATTGAGGAGTGATGGGTATGGTGATATGGGATAAATCGTTGTGAAAATGGAAGCAATTCCTCCCTCTGTTCCAATCTTGACTTTGGCATTATGAGATGTGCTAGGCGGTGGCTTTCAACAAGTAACACCTATTCCCATTGACTTGAGTCAGGTTTGGGCATATACAGGGCTAGTCGGAATTATATTAACATCAGTACGAAAAAATTCTGCTTTCTTGGCACTTCAGCTTGAAGCAAAGTGTAGTATCTGTTCTGATACCACATTTCAGTATACACTATAATCACATTGACACATTGGTTCCTGTTAGATCATCAAAGTTAAGCAATGTTAAATGTAGCCAATACTAAATGCATCAAGTAATTCCTAAATGGTCAACCCATCTCAGCATTTTTTTTCCATTTGACTTTTTTTTTTTGCCACTGACAACTCAAGCAGCACTGATTCAGCTGCAGAGGTGGAATCAAACCCAAGACACCCAGTTACAAGACCAGAGTGGTATTGGCATCATATCTCCATAGAAGTATCTCGTTCGCTTGCATGAGAAGCGAGTGCAGGCTACTTAAACAAAACATTCATGGTAATGAGTGTGCTTTTCAAATATACGTCATCTTGCTGACACTTAACATTAGCAAAAGTATGGCTGAAGATTGTGCAACACATGCTTCACAAATGCACGTGTAGCCATTCTTACAAGGGCTATCCATTTTCTCCTAAGACTGAATAGAGATCATGACAACATTTCATTTTTTTTTTATCTTCTGTCAGTGAAGGAAAAATCTTTCTAGACTGAGGTAATTTTTATTTTTGTTGCAACCCAGAATGCCTAGTTTTGAACATTTTCTCTTCCTCCTCCTGGATTTTCTCTACATTAAAAACTAACCTTATGTCTAACTCTGCCCACATGAGGAGGCAAGTAAATAGAAACACTTGTACGAGAGAAATTTTTAATGTAGGGGAGAAACTCAACTCCAAAAGCAGGCATCCTGATTGGTTAAAACATGAAAATTGCCCCAGTCTAGAAGAACTTCTTCTTCACTGACTGAGGAAAGAAAAGATGAAGTGCATAAGTAGAACAGATACAACACTTTAGACTTAAGAACTCCTGTTTTATGCGATGCAGTCACCATCGTTTTTGATCTGATGCCCGATCCACAGCATCCCTTCAGCTTCTTTTCATTGCAATCAAATATTTCTCGGTCATCTGCTTTAAGTTCATTTTTGTTAAACAGATACAGGTATGCGACATTGTGGTGATGCGACAGAGAATGGAGCTTGACTGATAGTGCAGAATTGGAGACTTTTTTTGGATCCTGTCTAAGAGTGAGAAACTACTGATAGATGCCCTAGTCTAGATGTGGTAACAATATTCCATGCATGGACGAATTGTGGCTGTGTAGAGATAGAATACTCTCTGGTGTGAGTAATTTTCTAGCATGATAAAGAGAGCCCACCTTATTTGCAGCAGTCTTAGCTATGTCCTCAATGTATTTGTTTAGTTTAATGTTGCCTGTGAGTGTTAAGCCGACGAGTTTAAAGGATGAGCTATCAGATACAATGTTATTTATCATGGACATGTTTTTGTAGTTGTTAAAGGAAAGAAGCTTTGGTTGCATTCAAATTTAATGGTAACATTTAATTTTGATGTTAGCATTAAATTTAATGGTAACATTTAATTTGATGTTAGCATTAAAATTTAATGGTAACATTTAATTTGATGTTAGCATTAAAATTTAATGGTAACATTTAATTTAAACGTTACCATTCATTTCACTACAGAGGGAGATTGGTGTTGCCATTTTGGGGTTTCATAGTTAAAATGTTTTGAAAATGTGACGAATATCGTAGTCACTTATTGGACACTACAATGTCCTTACTGGATTGCATGTCAGATAGTTTATATTTTGGCGTATAAGACGACCCTTAAAGTTAAAAAATCATCTTTTAAAAACCAATATTTCATAAGATACCAGGTATTGCCATCTCTAGTCTAGACTAAACAAACATGGTTTTGTGATTTAGCATTTGTCTTACACAACCAATATATGATAAGTTTATTAAAATTTGCTCCAATTTTGTACCTCGTCTTATCTGACGGTCGCTTTATACGCTGAAATATACGGTATTTAAAATCTGAAAATGACATGTGTAATCTGCTTCACTTTTCCACAGGAAAAACTTGAAATAGGTAAAATCTGGTGAACAAGATGGCTATTCAAACAATCCATGCCTGACTAGGTTAGTTGTCATCCAGCCAGTCTTGCACAAATGCGGCATAATGGGTTGACGCACTATCCTCTTCAAAATACAGACCCTTTGCACTATCTTCTTGCAATAACGGCAAAAGCCGCTGTTGTAGTACAACTAATGACTATGCAGTTAAGATAAAGTTACTTGTGATGAACCTGTATAGTTAAGAATGAAAATTGATTTTTAAACTAAGAACGTTAGAGAGAATGGAGGAAGAAGATGGGAGGAGGAGGATGAGCAGGAGAAAGAAGATAGAAGAAAGAGGAAGAATATGGGAGGTGGAGGAAAAAGGAGGAGAGAAAGAAGGAAGAAGAGAAAGGAGAAAGATGGCAGAAGATAGGAGGAGGAAAAGGAAGTAGGAGAGGAAGAAGACAGGAGAGGGAGAGAAAGGAGAGGGAAGAGAACGAGAAAGTAAGAATGAGATGAAAAGAGAAGGGAAGAAGAGAAAGAGAAAGGAAAAGGAAAGGAAAAGAAGGATGAAGATAGGAAGAAGAGGAGAAAGAGAAAGAAAAAGAGAAATGAGAAGGAAGGAGCATGAGAGAAAAAAGAGAAAAAGAAGAGAAAAGAGGAAGAAGAGAAAGGAAGAGGAAAGAGGTGAGAAAAGAAAAGAAAGACAGAAGAAAAAAGGAGAAAGAAAGAAACGTGGAAGAGGATCGAGGTAGAAAAAGAGAAGAGAGAAAATAGAAGTAGAAGAGAAAGAAAATTTTTCTTTTACATGGGAGTTGTCACTTATCAAGGCCCAAAGGCCACTCAAGGATAAGGGTGAATAAGTGTACGATGGTCACCAGGATTAATAGTGGTGGTAATGGGGTAGAAATGGATTATTTAGAGGAGCGGCTTAATAAGAACTTGTGTACATTGGACTTGAAGACGACCATATTGTAGTCAGCTGGAAAGCAAGCCAGCAGAACAGATTTCCACAAGCAGGCAGTTCTAGGAAAAAAGTTTTGTTCATGGAATTTGCGCTTAGATTTAGGCACAGATAAAGAGTGGGGGGGGGGACTGTTGATAGTCGTCGTCACTAGGCAAATGATTTTGTGAAAGTTTGGCAAGAGGGGACGAGCATTTGCCATGAAAATAACAATAGAACAGAGACAGGCTGCAACATCTCTTGTGTGAGAAAGAAGTTGCAGGAAAGAAAAAAGGGGCATCATCTACTGGGGGAGGGGTCACCGCTTATCAAGGCCCAGAGACCACTCGAGGATAAGGGTTAATAGGTATACATTAGTCATTGTGATTTTAGCGTAGTAAACATTATTGGGAATTTTATAACTTGGATTACTTAGGGGGACAGTTCAATAAGAACTTGTTCACGTTGGACTTGAAGAAAATCAGATTGTAGTCAGCTGGAAAGCAGGCAAACGGAATAGAGTTCCACAGGCGAGCAGTTCTAAGAAAGAAGCCCTGTTCATGGAATCTACGTTTAGGTATAGGCAGGGATAAAGAGCGTGGGTAATTGTTGATAGTGGTTCTACCAAGACGAGTGTTTTTCGTGAAAGTCTGGCGAGGGGGGACCAGAGCGTTTATTGTGAAAAGATAAAAGTTTGGTTTTGGATGTGTTAAAATGAACCAAATGGTGGAAGAGCAAAAGGAAGGGGCAAGAAGATGAAGGCAGGGAGTAAAGAAAGGGGAAGAGGAAGAGAGGAAGGGGTAAAGGAAAAGAAAAAAAGGAAAGAGTTAGAAGAGGAAGAGAATGTAAGGATATAAAGGGGAAAAAGATGGATGAAAAGGTGAAGAAATGGAATAGAGAATGAAGAGGAGAAAGAAAGGAGAAGATGAGGAAAAAGAGACAAATAGAAAAGAAAAAAGAAAGGAAAAAGAAAAGAAAAAAGAAAGAAAAGAAAAGAAAAAAAGAAAGAAAAGAAAAAAGAAAGAAAGAAAGAAGGCAAAGATTTTGACGTAAGAGAGACTCGTTAGAGCATATCATCTTGAACATTTATCTCGGCATTAAAAGGGTTAAAACTTAACATTTTCAGAACTGTAAGTTGTGAGTGAAACAGTCGCACCTGCAAGTGATCTTTCCAAATGGCAACTAAGAATAATAAAACTCCTATCTTTTGGCGATTCCGTTTTTTTTTTTTTGCTTTCACCCACAATCTTCTGCAGCTCATTACTAAGTGAAATATGTCTTTACAGTCTTTTTTTTTTTTTTTTTAAATAAAACAAATTCAAATTATTTAAACAATAAAAGTTCAATAGAACAATATACACTTTTTTTTTAACAAAGAATATTTAAAAAAAAAACATTTTTAGAAATTCGAACGTTTATTTTACCTTCAAATCTCAACATAAAATTCGGTACATATTTAGAATTTCACTTATTTTTTTTTGTTTTTAAATAAGAAAAATCTTTATGGAACGAAGATGTCATATTCCAAAAATTATGTAGATTTTGCTAGTAAATTTACTATTTAGTTAATAAACGAAAATATTTAGTTGTCAAAGGTCAACTAAAAATAAATTTGTCGGTAGAGCCCTGCTTTTATAAAAATATATATATATATTATATATATATATATATATATAAATAAACGCAGAATTTTGTATACAAATATTCCTAATAGCCAACCTTATTTTGATGATTCCTTCCGGACGATCTTCTGATAAAATCAACGAGGTAAAACTGACCGTAGTGAATCCAGAAAAATTTTTGTTTGTTTCACATTCAACTGAAACCTGAAAAAAAAAAAGAAAAAATTAAAAATAAAAATTTATGGATTTCATTAGAAAAGAGAGTAGAACAAAAAAGTAATAATAATAATAATAATAATAATAATAATAATAATAATAATAACTGATAAACCCATGCAAGCAAGATACAAACTGATAACCCCATCCAAGCAAGATACAAACTGATAACCCCATCCAAGCAAGATACAAACTGATAACCCCATCCAAGCAAGATACAAACTGATAACCCCATCCAAGCAAGATACAAACTGATAACCCCATCCAAGCAAGATACAAACTGATAACCCCATCCAAGCAAGATACAAACTGATAACCCCATCCAAGCAAGATACAAACTGATAACCCCATCCAAGCAAGATACAAACTGATAACCCCATCCAAGCAAGATACAAACGGATAACCCCATCCAAGCAAGATACAAACGGATAACCCCATCCAAGCAAGATACAAACGGATAACCCCATCCAAGCAAGATACAAACGGATAAACCCATCCAAGCAAGATACAAACTGATAACCCCATCCAAGCAAGATACAAACTGATAAACCCATCCAAGCAAGATACAAACTGATAACCCCATCCAAGCAAGATACAAACTGATAAACCCATCCAAGCAAGATACAAACTGATAAACCCATCCAAGCAAGATACAAACTGATAACCCCATCCAAGCAAGATACAAACTGATAACCCCATCCAAGCAAGATACAAACTGATAAACCCATCCAAGCAAGATACAAACTGATAAACCCATCCAAGCAAGATACAAACTGATAACCCCATCCAAGCAAGATACAAACGGATAACCCCATCCAAGCAAGATACAAACTGATAAACCCATCCAAGCAAGATACAAACTGATAAACCCATCCAAGCAAGATACAAACTGATAAACCCATCCAAGCAAGATACAAACTGATAAACCCATCCAAGCAAGATACAAACTGATAACCCCATCCAAGCAAGATACAAACGGATAAGCCCATCCAAGCAAGATACAAATGGATAACCCCATCCAAGCAAGATACAAACGGATAACCCCATCCAAGCAAGATACAAACTGATAAACCCATCCAAGCAAGATACAAACTGATAACCCCATCCAAGCGAGATACAAACGGATAACCCCATCCAAGCAAGATACAAACGAATAACTCCATCCAAGCAAGATACAAACGGATAACCCCATCCAAGCAAGATACAAACGGATAATCCCATCCAAGCAAGATACAAACAGATAACCCCATCCAAGCAAGATACAAACGGATAACCCCATCCAAGCAAGATACAAACTGATAAACCCATCCAAGCAAGATACAAACTGATAACCCCATCCAAGCAAGATACAAACGGATAACCCCATCCAAGCAAGATACAAACGGATAACCCCATCCAAGCAAGATACAAAAGGATAACCCCATCCAAGCAAGATACAAACGGATAACCCCATCCAAGCAAGATACAAACGGATAATCCCATCCAAGCAAGATACAAACGGATAACCCCATCCAAGCAAGATACAAACGGATAACCCCATCCAAGCAAGATACAAACGGATAACCCCATCCAAGCAAGATAGAAACTGATAAACCCATCCAAGCAAGAAGACCAGATGTCATAATAATTAAAAAGAAAGAAAAATCCTGTCAAATCGACTTTGCGGTTCCAGCCAACCATAGGGTGAATATCAAAGAAAAGGAGAAACGGAGCAAATACACAGAGCTAGCCAGAGAGCTGAAAGGAATATAGAAGATGAAGAAAATCAAGATAATATGTATAATAATATGAGCACTAGGAACAATCCCGAAAAACGTTGAAAAAAGAATGGGAGGAATTGGAATCAAAGAAATGACTGGAAAACTACAACGAACAACAATAATGAAAACAGCTGAAATATTAAGGAAAACCCTTGAGTGTGGAAACTAACACACATGAGCAACAAGCGTGGGCCAGACAAACTGCTGCAGAAGGAAAAAATGAAACGCCATATAATAAAACCAAGAACATTGAAGCCGCATATCTATAAGTTCTCTAACTCCACCCCCACCCATTACCACATCACTGCCCCCCCCCTCAAAAAAAAAAGAAAAAAAAGAAGAAAGACCAAACAGCCAAGTAGAAGAAAAGACCGAGGAGAGAGCACTGACCAGATCTCCACTGAATAAGAACAAAGAGAACTGGGACCTGGAGGAGGCGTATTGCCACTCAAATTCCAGTGAAGACCGATAGCCGCTGCCAATGAGAAATCAATGACAAGCAGCTGTTTCGATAATGCAAATTTATTTGCAAATACTATCGAAAGAGGTGGAGAGTGCTAGAAAATGTGGGGAAACTTGTCACTCAGCTTCCAGGGTACACTACAGGCCGGTTTCATGGAGAGATCTTTGACGACCTGTGTGAAAGCTCCTTGTGAGCCATTAATAACAGCAACAATAATAACATAAGAGAAGAAAGAATATGTATATGAACATGTGTATGATAAATAATTATAATTACATTCAGAACATATAATACTAGGGTAATTCCAAAAGTAAAGCCTCTTATCTTTATTTTTAACTCAAAAAGTTAAAGAACTATAAAGTCGGAAATGAGCAACTTCTTGTGCTCCAGAATTTATTTTTCTACATAGTCACCACCATTCTCAATGCATTTTTGCCAGGAATTCAATGATGCATTTCTGCTTCTGACACACATCCTTGACAGGTGTTACTTTTTTAGAGTCTCACACCGTCAATATCTGCACCAGAGAGATGAAACTTTCATGTATAAGTTCAGTCATCATAACAATGCAATTTACAATCCCCCTCTGATCCATTCAGGCGGAATAAAAATAGCAGGTATTACTTTTGGAATGCCCCTCGTTCTATAATGATTACTGGTTATAAATGTTATGACAATTTAATAAGAGACATAAATGCCAATCCAAATTTAAAGAATAATTTAAAACTTCCTGCGAATTTATTCTACTGCGGTTGGCCTTCGGGCCGGGATCAAAGTGTAGTATATGTTCTGCAGATACTGCACTTAAGATAATTTGTACCAGTCAATGGAGGGGAAACCCTCTATGCTGGGACAATTATTATTTTTGGTAATCAGAGTGCCCCCTTTTTGCCTACTTTTTTTTTTTTTTTTTTTTTTTTTTTACATGGGGGGGGTCACCACTTATCAAGGCACGGAGGCCACTCAAGGATAAGGGTTATTGCGTGTACAGTAATCAATGAGATAGTATTGTAGTAATCATTAGTATTGGATATTTGATAGAGTGTCTTAGGGGAGCTGGTTTTTACCCCACATTAAAAACGGCCTTGTGCCTAATTTGCTTTGGTGGGGAAGCAAATAAATACAATAAACACCCCTCAACCGAGTAGTTATACACATTTGAAAATATTTTCTTTTTCTGAAGATGAGGTATAACTCGAAAACTTAGAGAATATAACACTGCAATACTATTCTGTTAGTAAATAAATATTTTATATATTGTTATTTTATTTATTTTTTAATTTTTTGCCGCAGTGGATAGAGGCATTGAATCTCTATGGTTCCAGGTGATCATTGTCTGAAGATAGCGGTTTCAATCCTGCCCAAAGCAAGCCAAAACGTGGTGAAACAACAACTATGGAAGGCAGTAATTATTGGTTTGTTGTTTGGTCGTTTTTGTTTTACGGCATATCAACCTTTTTCAGGTTATTTAATGCCGAATCTAGTTATTTTGAGGAACGATTTTTAATGGAGTATATATATTTTTTTAAGTCAGATTCTATTTAACCCATAGTTGAGACCCTAACAGGTACTACCACTCCGTGTCAGAGTGGACCTGGGAGCAATGGCAATTAAAGGGTGGCTCCACACTCCCCAAATCCCGCAAGGTGGGGGCCTCACCATCAGATATAGTTTTAGGTCATATCCAGGACCAGGTAATTATTGGAGATACAGTCAAGAGACCCGGCATTCCTATCCCGTCATGGTTAGCCGCCTGAAGAAGACCAGAGGAATAGTTGGCCAAAACATGGTGAAGAAGAAGAAACAACAACGACGACGAAAATGAGGATAATAGTCCGCAAATGAATACATAATTATTTTGTAATTAAAGATTACAATATTCTTTCAATATTGTTATTATTCTTTTTATCTTGTCCCGTCCGTAACAGTTTTTTTTTCTTCCTCAAAACTACATTGCCATAGCCTTCAAAACACAGCTTAACAAAAACAAATTATTTGGAGTGTTTGAACAATATTCCAATATTCTTTTATGTAAGGAAGTTACTCCAGACAAGGCATGAAACCACTTTATGCAAAAAGCTAAAAATAACAAAAGATGACGCAAAGTCAGGAGATGCCTATCGACCTTAGTACCAAAAAGGCCAAAGCTACAGGTCGGAGAAAAACAGTCAGCAGGAAGAGAGTTCCATAAGCCTACAGTTCTTGGAGAGAAGATATTGGAATATATTATTATAACGACATATCTGTACAGTGAATTAATAAAAACCTTGAAATAATCACGTCAAACGAGCTAGAAGAAAGGAAGCAGGGAAAAGATCTGTTAATTATTTATTTATTTATTTTTTTTTTACATGGAGGTCACCAGTTATCAAGGCCCAGAAGCCACTCAGGGATAAGGGTTATTGCGTGTACAGTAATCAATGGGATAGTATTGTAGTATTGGAGATTTGATAAAGTGTCTTACTTAAGGGGACGATTTATCAGGAATGTTGGACTTGAAGTTTATTTTGTACTCTGTCAAGGCAAGATAGGCTGTTTTTAGCAGCTCCTGCCCAGATATGGCAGCAGTACTCCATCCTTGGACATACTTGGCTTTTATACAGATAGAGAATTGCATCAATAGTGAGATATCTTCTGGAGCAGTAGAAGGATCCCACTATTTTTCCAGCGACCTGGGCAACAGACTTGATGTACGTATTCCATTTAAGATCAGGAGTAAAGGTCAAGCCCAGAAGCCTGTCAAAACTTGAGGCCTCCCCAAGACAAGAGCCATTCATTTTAATTGATGCCAGATGAGGATCAGAACGTTGATGATGTAAAGATAGAAGTTTGGTTTTAGATGCATGAAGAATAAGTGTCATAATAGTACTGATAGAAGAGACTAAGACTAGTGATTTCACAAAACAATAGCTTTATAATCACTCCATCACTCCAAAGTTGGTGAAGACGCCCAGCTAATGTAAATGTCACCTCGCGTCACCTAGGACATAAGCTCACCAACCCTCTTCTCTACTGTTTCAGAGTGTAGAGTGAACAGCATTCTTTAGTGGAACTAAACTTGTATGGAACTTGGAGGCCACACTCAGACTTCATTAAGATCGTCAGTGCCGTGTGTAATCAGCCCTCGTCAGTCTCTTCACCCATACCTCATTGACTAAGGAAAGGTGTGCTACTCATCTATGCTGTTCTACGACTACACATCGTCAGGATCTCGCCGCTTTCGAAAGCAACTCATTCAACCTGGATAAATAATGGGCGACAAAATTGAAGTCACCTGCCCGGTTACTGGATGTGGCTGGAAATCCCAGAAACTTCCTGAATTCTTCAGTAACATACTCATTACCTCCATGAATCTTCATGCCCAAACTGCCCATCCAGCCCCAATAGCCAACCCCCAACAACCAGCAGCTCCCAGGCTGAAACTTAAGTCTCCATCTATTGGTGGCGGGAGCACTCCCGATCAATGGTCGTCCTTCAAGCGACAATGGTCTATGTATAAGATCGGCATGGCTATCACCGATGCTATGTGTGCCACGACCCTCTTCCACTGCTGTGATGCGGACCTCATGAATGACCTCATGAGAGACTTGCAGGAAGATTTGTCATCAATGACTGAGGCGGACCTCCTTGCTGCTATAAGGCGCCTGCCAGTCAGGGAGGAGAGCACTCTGGTCCACCGCATCAAACTCAGTAGGATGACACAGGCCCCTGGTACCCCTATCAGGACCTTCCTTTCTGCTCTCAGGGGTCAGTCCGCCTTATGCCAGTACACAGCAAAGTGTAAGGAACCGGGCTGTGGCCACACTTATGATTACAGCAGTGAGATTATTAGGGATAATCTTATTCGTAGTATTGCTGACCTAGAGATTCTTTCTGATCTGTTGGGTGATCCCAAAACAGACCGAACCCTGGAGGAAACTGTTGCTTATATAGCCCTGAAGGAACAGGGTAAATCCACCAGGGCAGCTGTTGGAGAAACTACCGCTGCCATGAGCCATGGCAACGACAAACCCCACCAGTCACAACCATCTCGCAGCAACAAGCAGAGCAAGTCCTGGGCCTGCGGAGAACTACAGCACGGTAAGTCGAATGACCAAAATTCCAGAGCTGCGGTGCTCTGTTAAAGACCATTTTCCGACTAACTGCAGTAAGTACTTGAACTATGAGTTATGGGGCCACTAAGACAGATCTTCCAGGTGGTGCTCTCAGAACCCCTGCTGTAAAGTTAAGCCCAAGTACAGTAATGACGCCTTGCACATGGGGGATGACGAAGCTGGCACTCTATTTGACCAACTTTGTACGGTCCAAACTCATCAACCCTTAACTAGCAGCTGCAAGCCAATCGAACATCATGTTTACGAAGGCAAATGGGTTGCTAGACCTTCCAAGACCCACCCAATGATGACGGTGAAACTCACCCCATTACCAGATGACCACAAGAAGCTTCGCCGCCCACTCAAATCCTCCAACCCCACATCAATCGAAATACCTATGGTGGCGGATTCTGGTTGTCAGAGTTCCATCATACCTATCAGATCAGCACTTGCGATGGGCATCACCAAGACTGACATATTCCCTGTCAAATTGAGCTAGCGAAGAGGACCTAGGAGTTAAAAGAGGTATCTTTGTGGAGGTATCCACAGGTGATGTATCTGGCACACCAAAAACAACAAAGCAGTTGTTATATGTGTCTAGAAAAATCGGCAAAGCTTTCCTTTGTTGTTAAGCACGGGTGGCATTATGGGCCATACTGTGCCAGCAAGACTCCCTGGCTACAGTGGAAGATGAAAATAGGCAGTGTTCATGGCCAAAACGCACTGAGTTACCACCACCTATACCAACAAAGCTTCCAACAGGTATTGTGCCCACTGATGAAAATGTGCCCATTCTGAAGCAATGGCTGCTTGACTTCCATTCATCAACAACGTTTAATACATGCGAGCACCAGCCACTTCCCATGATGAAGTCCAAACTGCTGGAGCTCCATATCGACCCCAATGCAAAGCCAGTCGCCATTCATAAGCCTGCATTGGTCCCCCTACACTGGCAGGATAAGGTCTATAACGACCTTGAGAGAAACGTCACTATCAACGTCCTAGAGAAGGTTAGCCCCAACACGCCAACCACCTGGTGTTCCCGCATGGTGATGACCGAAAAAGCTGACGGCTCTCCTAGAAGAACAATAGATCTGCAGCCACAGAATCGACGGTCCGTGAGGCAAACTCACCATGTGGAGACCGTCACGTATGCTTGGAATGGTTACCATTCTGTTCCCATCTGAGAGGAAGATCGCCACATTACGACCTTCATAACCCCATGGGGTTGTTATCGTAACAAGGTGGCACTACAGGGCTTCCTTGCTAGTGGAGACGCCTACAACCAGCGATTTGATGCTATTATCGCCAACTTCAAAAACAAGGTTAAGTGCGTGGATGACACGTGCATGTGGGCTGACTCACTTCCAGGCGTGCGAGTGGCTGGACCTCTGTGCCAGAAATGGGATTAGCCTCACCCCCAAGAAGTTCCAGTTCACCGAACAGACTGTTGTCTTTGCAGGCCTCCAGATCACGCCCACTAATGTCACCCCGTCTGACAAGTTCTTGGAATCTAATCGGAATTTCCCTACCCCGAAGGACATAACTGGCGCAAGGGCTTGGTTTTGATTAGTCAATCAAGGAGCATATGCATTCTCCATGGCCAAGCGCATGCAGCCGTTTCAGCATCTCCTGAAACCATCTACCAAATTTCAGTGGACATAGGAATTGAATGAGATATTCACTGAGTCTAAGCTCAAGATCATAGAGGAAATAAAGGGAGGAGGGAGGTTGTTCCAATCATCCCACCCACACCTGTCTGTTAACCAACTGGTCGGTCACTGGCATCGGGTACTTCATGATGCAGAAGTACTGCGGCCACCAGGACACCTGTGTGCTGCAAGGAGGGCTGGAAGCTCTGCTTGGTGGGTAGCCACTTCACCCACACAGCAGAATCCAGGTATGCACCCATTGAAGGCGAAGCTCTTGCTGTTGCCTATGCCTTGCACCAAACACGGTATTACATCCTCGGATGCCGTGACTTGACTGTGGCTACCGACCACAAGCCGCTGGTTGGGATACTCAATGACCACTCCTTGACGGAGATAGACAATCGCTGTCTGTTGAATCTAAAGGAAAAGACCCTCTCCTACAACTTTGAAGTAATCCACATCACTGGAAAGAAGAACCTGGGACCCAACGTCGCCTCGCGGTACCCACCAACCGCCGCCAGCCATGCAGATGATGCTTCTAGCCCAGAAGACACTGCAGATATTGGAGAAGATGATGGGATACATGCATCCATGTCTAACACTCTCTATGCAGTCACTAATGTGGTTTCCTGAGACATGGTGCAGGAGGCTACATTTTCGGACGCAAACCTACAAGAATTGCACCGACTGATTTATGACGGATTTCCTTTGGACTGCCGACAGCTAAGGACCGCATTCCGGCCGTACCACCGCATTGTGAGCAGCATTTGCACTGTTGATGGCATGATCCTTGCCGGCAACCGCATTATTATGCCGGCAACATTACGCCAAGAGATATTGGAGGCCCTGCATGCAGCCCACCAGGGAGTCAGCTTCATGTGTGCCCGCGCGGCTGACTTAGTTTACAGGCCCAATATCAGCATTGACATCCAACATGTCAGGGACAATTGCATGCACTGCGATCGGATTGCAAAGTCCAATGCTATGCAGTCACCTTTTAACGCTACACCTCCGGAGTACCTGTTCCACAAGATCGCCAGCGACTACTTCACACACAACAACCATGATTATGTTGCGGTGGTCGACCGGTACTCCAACTGGCTGATGGTATTTCAAGCAGAGAACGGCGCAGATGGCCTCATCAAGTGCCTCAGAGAAGTCTTTGTGACTTTAGGAGTGCCTGAGGAGCGGACATCCGACGGGGGACCCCAGTTTACTGCTGGGAAGACTCAGGATTTCCTCCGATCATGGGGAGTCCACCATCACTTTACCTCTGTTACCAACCCTCATACCAACAGCAGAGCAGAAATTGCAGTCAAAACTGTCAAACGAATGCTGATGGATAACACCTCAGCGGGCGCGTCTATCAATGTGGACAAGTTTTAATGGACAATGCTAATATACCGCAACTCCATCGACCCAGAGACGAAGGCATCCCCTGCTCTTATAGTTTTCGGATGACCCATTAGAGATCCCATCCTGATCCCAATGGGTCTGTATTGCCCCCACCTCACATTGTCTGAAACGCTCGTAAACAGGGAGAAGGCACTAGCAAAACGTCACTCCATGAAAAGTGGAGCGAGCATACAAGATCTTTGCCCCTCTAAGCGTCGGGGGATCATGTGTATATTCAAAACCTAACTGGAAATCACCCTAAACGCTGGGAACGAAGAAGCACCGTTGTGGAGGTGAGACAATTTCACCAATATGTGATCAAGATAAATAGTTCTGGGAGACTCACGCTCAAAAACTGACAACACCTTCAGAAATTCAAGCCTTTCAGGACCACAACTAGTGAAGACGTGATAGAGTCCTTCTTACCAGTCACCAGGCTGCCAGAAGACGCCTCTGTCAGCACCCTACCAGGGGCGCCAGAGGACTCTCCTGCCACCCTGCAAGAAGCCCATGCTGGTAATCCAACAGATAGTCCCATACATAAGTCCAGCAATAAAGCTTTTTATGACGCGCCATCAAGCCCTTCTGAGATCCTTCCAACTACTCCTCATGCTTCTGACCCAGCTAGAGATTCTGGTACTCCCGAGAACTCCGTACCATTGTACATGCGACCACTTCCAAGAACGCTGGAGCTGGAAATGACACCATCCCCAAGAACATGCATGCAATTGCCAAGAAGGCCCCCAGAGCCTTTAGCTGATTGATGCCACACAACGCTCCTGGTGCTTTAGAAACTGCACCAGCGAGTAGGTTGCGGCCCCGACGCAACCAAGACTATTGATTTCATCACTAGTCAACATTGTTCAGTGGACTGTTGTACAGAATTTTTTTGTTGTGCCCGCAAAAAACTCGCCGTGGGTGGGGGAGATAGCTAATGTAAATGTCTCCTCTCATCACCTAGGACATAAGCTCACCAACCCTCTTCTCTATTGTTTCAGAGTGTAGAGTGAACAGCATTCTTTTTCACGTCACTCACCCGAAATTCCTCGTGAACTTGTGGGGGAGAGGAATGCATGTTGAGCCGGGTGAAATTACGGCTGTTTGTGAGTATTTGTGCAAATACTTTTTGAAATGGAACCTTTTAGTTTTTGCACAAGGTAGAATAGTCTGAACAGCACACATTGTGACATAAATAGAAGAAACTGTCAGCAGCTGTATTAAGTTCAACATCAGAATTTTGATTGTCCATGGATGCTCATGTTGTGAAAAAGAATGCTCAGCATTCTTTAGTGGAACTGAACTTGTATGGAACTTGGAGGCCACACTCGGACTTCATCAAGATCGTCAGTGCCGTGTGTAATCAACCCTCGTCAGTCTCTTCGCCCATACCTCATCGACTAAGGAAAGGTGTGCTACTCATGTAGTTACATACCATCAAATCTGACGCCGAACCTTGCTCCAGTTCACAGTTCTATAGTATTCATAACTGGTTCAGGGACTGGCTACCTATCATTAGCTTGGCCATTGTGAACTGTCAACCTATCCTGGGTGTATATCAAATCAAACACAATTCATGGCTGATCACAAATGAAATGAAAGAATTTTGATAATATTCATTTGTGTTTGTTTTCATAGAATCTAAGAATGGTATGAAGGTGAATGTTGTATCCGCAAGATTCCTATCCTCTGAAAAAAAGCACGATTCTTCTTAATGGAGAGAAACTCAAGATGAGGTTGATCGCTTCGGATACTTGGTTTCAAGGTTTGTTGCTGCAGATTATTAACATCCAAACCAACAATGTCCAGCACCCTACAAGTCACCGAGACAACCCGGTCTGTGGTCTCGACCTGAGATCACAATAAGCACAAAAGTCTGGATCTATCAAGATTTGTTCGGATGATCTTTCTCTATAGCTGCGAATCTCAAAAATGTTCAACCATTATTACCTCCACCAAATTCTGCAGATCCACTGACACCATTTTGTATCCAATACCTAAATTGAGAGATAATGCAGGATCATACCCGCCAACCAATCTCTTTTAAAGAGGAGAATTTGCTGGTTTGGCCATGCTGTGAGTTGCAACCCAGGAGAGTTCATCCACGAAAAGCTATGACTGAAAATTCAAGGAGATTTAGTATATTTTATACAGCGATAAATGGAACATGTACATCAAGTCTGTTGCCAAGGTCGCTGTAAAAATGGTGGGATCCTTCTACCGCTCCAGTAGATATCTCACTGCTGATACAATTTTCTATCTATATAAAAGCCAAATACATCCAAGGATGGAGTACTGCTGCCATATCTGGGCAGGAGCTGCTAAAAACAGCCTATCCTGCCTTGACAGAGTACAAAATAGACTTCATAGCCTAGTGGGGCATGCCCTTTTCTCTTCCCTGCAACCTCTCTCTCACAGAAGGGATATTGCGAGCCTGTCGTTGTTTTATCGTTATTTCCATGGGAAGTGCTCGTCTGAATTTCAATCTCTGGTCCTCCCTCGCAAATCTTTCACAAAAAACACCCGTCTAGCTGAAACCACTGTCAGTAATTTTCCCCATTCTTTATCTGTGCCTAAATCAAAATATAGATTCCATGAATTTCTTAGAAGTGCACACCTGTGGAACTCTCTTCCGTGTGCCTGTTTCCCACCTGACTAAAACTTAGATGTCTTCAAGTCCAACATAAACAAATTCCTGATGAACCACCCCCTTAAGTAAGACACATTTATCAGATCTCCATTACTAGCAATTACTACAATATTATCCGATTGATTACTGTACACGCAATAACCCTTATCCCCGACTGGCTCTTGATAAGTGGTGATTTCCTTGTAAAAAAAAAAAAAAAAAGAAAAAAAAGAAAGATTTATTTACATAAATATACATGTGAGGAAATGAATACAGAGATAGTAAAAAGAGTTCGTTGATAAGAAGAAAGGATTAAGTAACGTTACTCGCGGTTAGTATTTGATGATAGGTTTGTCAGGAGCGCTGGTTGGCATGGCCATGCCAACCGGAGCATTGTTTTGTAACATGTTGACTTGTCGAGGGTTCAGTGGAAAAGAGAGAGAGAGAGAGAGAGAGAGAGAGAGAGAGAGAGAGAGAGAGAGAGAGAGATCTATAAAACAGGAAGTGACAAGGTTGTGTCACTCTCTGGTTACCAGAGTTGAAGGGCGATAATCCAGTTAGCCTGGGAATTTCAATTCCTACAGAGGGCAGAGCAAAACACAACTTGGATGATGTGCTAATGATAGGGAGTGAAAACACAATTTGATAAATGTTTGATTAATGAAATATCAATTTTAGTCAAGAAAAAAAACAAAAGTTAATCAATACATTAATTGAGCTGATTACAATTTTTCAGATTTTTTATTTAGTTATTTCGCCTTCGTTTGAGAGCTTTCGACTTTTCTAAGCAATTCCAACCAGTTTCAACTAAAAAATTCTAATTTAAGAGAACTACACCAAGTGCACATAGGAGAAAGGAGACAGGAAGTCATTCTTTCATTAAACAAAAAGCCATGTAACTCTCATACTCTCGTCATGAATCGTTTAAAGTTTTAGCCTATACTACAAAATAACTGTTTCAGTTTTTTGAGAGAACTGCATTTAAGATGGAAAAGGAAGGCAACACAAGACAGAGAGATGATGATGAGAAAATACAGGAAAATAGAAAGAAAGTGTGTTAGGAGGATAGAACTATGATAAAAGGGCTAACGAGATTACTTCAGTCCATTGATGATGGTTGGGATAGAACACACATTTCTATTCAGGATCATGTTTCTTATTTGCCAAAATTGGTGAGAACCAAGCCACTACTCAGATACTTTGAACTTGATGGACTGAACATACAACTCTCTTGCATTCTTTATTACTCTTTTATAGTGGTTGTTGGCTGCTAGGTTTTTGCTGGAAATTTTTTTAGGGTATGAATCGGTCTATACCTACAATTAATTACTCCTTTTCTGTTTTGGGCAGAGTTACTTCCTCCATTATGTGAGTTTTCACATGATGACTTTGGATTAGGGTGAATAAAGATGGAGATATATTACTTCAGTCTGTGATAGCATTGACACACAAACTTAATATTGGACATAGATTACATATGTAATCTGTACCATTCTATGTGCGGCCTGTCTGTAATTAAAATGTCTATGAGTATACTCATCTCTTCCACTATTTTCTGTCATTCGTGTGCTTTACACACACAAATACGCACACACACTCGTCTTTGAGCATTATCTTCTGCCAGGCATTAATAGTTATGATATGCCAATACCTCAAGTCATAACAAAGAGAAAGAAAAATAAAAATTCAACAAAATACAAGTAACAAGTAGCAACAAAAAAATAAGGCAAGTCCCAGATATTTCACAGAAATCAGCTTTATCTCTATACATAAAAGGCAAAATATGTGTTAGTGTGTGTGTCCACATTTTGTGTATGTCCAGCAAAGGCTTTGGGGGGGGGGTACTCGGAGGGGGGGTCACTGTTTCTTAGAACTTTTTATATGCTACCTAGATTATAATATCTCTGATTTACGAAAGGGGGTGGTGTGCATCTTTTATTTGGGCGACTTAGACATGCTATTTTCGCAGTATTTCTTAGTCTCCGCGTGTCTATTTGACTTTTCCATATATAAACGAAACTGAGTCTGAACAAAGGCATTAACTAGCATTCGTGCTGGGAGATTCAAAAAGCAATGAGCTTTGATCAATGTGGGGAAAACCCCTTATATCAGACAACTGCTATTCATTTGGACACCCCACTTTTTATGGGAAGCTGGTTTTCCCCAACATCTTGGGGGGAAACAAACTGGCTTGCAGCCAAAGTAACGTCGCGTGATGTTTGACCTCATTAAATTTACGCACCTGTTTCCTGTCCCGTCATGGCTGAGCAGTAAGATGTCAGTTTTTTTACACTTTCTTTTTCACCTTCGCATCAAGGCTTCGGGTTCGAGCCTACCTCCCTACCAAAACATTTTTTTTTTTACAGCGACAAACACCCAGGCAACGCTGGGCATCCATGCTAGTATATATATAAAATTTTAAAGTTTATATGTTCAAATTTCATTTAAAAAGGATCACTTTTCAAAATAACAATTTGTTTGAACCAAAGAATGAATACAATGTTTAAAGTATATATATATAGATATATATATATATATATATATATATATATATATATAATAAAACTGTGTGGATCGTCTTTGCTTGTTTGAATCTTGTCTTTGACAATTATGCAATTTACTCTTTTACAAAAGGGATGGCACGTCAATTTATTTATTTATATATATATATTTAAATAAGCACATGACAAGGATGCGTCCAGAGTAAATGCTTTTGCATGCTTCTTTTCCTTTAAGGGAAATTTCTTTAAATAATGTTCTATTGTTAAAGTGTTTTTTATTCAAGAAGTCTGAAGAAAGGCTGGTTATGTGAAAATTTTCAAACGCCATAAAGCTTGAAATTGTCCAACTAGTCTTGAAACAATTATAACTTACAATGAAATACACTTTTTATTGCTATCAATTTCTTTTTTGAAGTCTTGGTTTTGTTAATACAGTATATATATATATATATATATATATATATATATATATATATATATATGTGTGTGTGTGTGTGTATGGGTGTGGCTCAGAGGGTGGAGAGTTGTATGTTTTGGTTTCGATTCTAACTAATGATATGCACGTCATGTGTGTGTATATATATATATATATATATATATATTTAGTTTTGATCTCACTATTATATATTAGGTTCAATATAATAATTGATGTAGAATTGTCTCTATAATAATAAATACGTAATCTGCATGAATTAAAATATTACATTTAAGCATATCTTCCAACCGGGCAATGTCAGGCGGCCTGCTAGTATATATATATAAAAACAGATTTCAGCAAAAATATAGAAAACTCATATCCATGGAAATCTCTAGTAGTTTAAGCAGAAATCTTTTTCTGGATTAAGAAAAAAAAAAAAGCAAAATTTTACTTCAGAGTAGAAAAACACATTCTCTCCTATGCTGTTAATAAGTGTGCCCCAGTGATCCAAATGGTTTTTAAAGTTTTTGTAATTCAAGTCGCTGTAATTCATATGTGGTGATTTGAATAGATCCTAAAAAATTTTAGTTGTATATTAAGAACCAAAAAAACATGTTATTTATTTTATCTAATTTTTTTAATTTATTTTGTGTGTGTTCAAATGTTATAAAGTGTGATGTCTCCTCACCTCTTCTCAAATAAAAATGCCATCCATGGAATTGTTAATAAAATTCACAATCTGTTTTGCAATCTGCAATTTCTGTAATGTGAAGGATAGAAAGTGGACCTTGGGTTTACTTTTGGCAGCCTTATAGCTCTCGCTTCATTTATTTTTGTCCTTTAGTTCTCGTATTCCATGAGCAATGTTTCTGACAAAGAGGGAACAATTTGTGTTTTCTATGTTGAAATCTGCCCATACAACACTTATTATTGTCTAGTTTTTGACCTTGAAGTAATATTTTTTATCTCCTTATCTCAAATGGCTTCATGCCTTGTCTGAAGTGATTTCCATAAAAACAAATTCAATTATATTTGGTACAAAGAAACTTTAGGTTTTGCCTGACTTGTCCACCAAGTTTCAGTCATTAATGTCCAACAGTCTTTGTTTTATCGCCATTTAATGTGTACCTCTGTGTTTTAAGCAAAAAATTGTCAATAACTCTGACATGCTCTACTCGTGGTACTGTCCTGATTTGGGCTGCGATAACCAACTTCAACCAAAATTTGATGATAGTTTTAGACTTTTTTTTTAAGATAACTGCACAAATAGAAATCTGGCAGGGGGGGGTATTGAATTGTGTGTATTTTTATTCCATGTTAAGAATATCCAAAAGAAAAAAAAAACATTACATATAATGAGGTTGTTGATAGTATTCCATAAAAAGAGCAAGATATTATGCTATTCAATGTAGGTAAACAAAATTACCATTGGTCGTGACAATAAATCTACTGTTTCAATCTAAAAAGTAGCCTCCAAATCTTTATCGAGGCAACTCTTTTAAACACATATTTATTTACAAGCAATGCTTCAAGCAAGCAACCTCTCACTTTATATATATACTAGCAGGTCGCCCGGCATTGCCCGGTCATAATATACTCTTAAATATGATATTTTAATTCATGCAGATTAAGTATTTATTATTATAGAGACAATTCTCTATTGATTGCAAATATTATGCTTTTTCTAAACAGTTCAGTTCCTGTTAGTAAAAAAAAAAAAAAAAAGTACTCAAACTAAGATCGAAACAAAAACCTAAAGACTGTAAGTCGATAACCATTAAGCCAGCTTCCCATGATCTTTACAAAGTGTTTTCTAACCTACTTATTCTTAACATAAGGAAGCTGTCATGTGAACGATTTCCACATGTGCAGTCGTGGAACAGTTGACAAACACATAAAAATTTGATGAGCCCACACATGCCGATTTTTTACATTTTGACTCCTTAGCAGCCCTTTTTTCTGAATGAAAACCCATTAAAAAGTTTTCCACATGTCTGAATATCCCATATGCCAAATTTCCACTCCTTAGATCCAAAATTCGTTGAGTATATAGATTGAGAGTTGTCCACACACACATTATCACTTTATACATATATATATATATATATATATATATATATATAAGCAAAAGTACTCGTCGTTGACTGGGTTCAAAAACAGCCTACAGAAAATGGACTCTGATTTATGAAAGTATGATAGGTTATTAAAAGCAAGGTGTGTAAATTTGAGTCGAATCTGGGAGTATCAAAACCAAAGCAAAATATGATGAAAGTAAAAATAAAATAGATAAACCCCATAATTTATTATACCATACCTGTTCACACTGAAACACTTATCACAATATTCTGTGGATCTATATTCAAAAACCTTGTTAAACTTTGTGACATATTTCCATGCGAACAGACACCCCATAATTTTATTGTACCATATTTCTTCAAACTGAAACATAATTATCAAAGTATACTTACGCAGATAGATATGAAAAGTCTTTATTAAAGTTTGTGCCTATTTCCATTCTATAGAGGCCAGGCGCGAACACAGACCCCACAATTTTATTATACCATCCCTATTTAAGTTAAGACATACTTATCAAAGTATTCTTATGTACATCTATATAAAAACACTTGTAAACGTTTTTATTTAATTTTTAAATTTTTTATTTCCATACTTTGTGAACCAGGCGCATACGCAAACCCCACAATTTTAATGAATCATCATTATGCCAGATCAAACATACCCATTCCTGTGTCTCGATACATCTTCTAACATTATATCTGATTAGTTTTCTATAATAGTCAACCATATAGGAGCCTATTCGTGACCAGACACACACACAGACGTTCAGCTTTATATTATAGAAGAAGATATAATAAAATATGCATTAAGTGCGCTTGAAAGCCAAATCAAAATGCAATATTAGGAAAAAAAAAACTTAATGCGTATTTTATTTTATTGAAATTAAATCAACACTTCTATAATGGAATTCACACCCTTCACACACACACAAAAATTATATATATATATATATATATATATATATATATATATATATATATTGTATATATACATTTTGCTCTTAACCAAAAAGCTCAGGAGAAAAGTTACCCCTTGTTACAACCACGGTTAAAACCTCATAAGAACCCTTTGCACACTCAAAATTTCTTAACGCTTACGAGGTAGCATTCAGTGATGTTCAAATTAAAGCTGCACCTTTTGGAGCATATAACTGAACGACAATCAAAGACTGTTGGACATTCATGACTGAAACTTGGTGGCCGAGTCAGGCATAAATACCAAATATGTTAGAATTGAAGAAAGAATTGCGAATCTTTTTCACGGTTCCATGAGTGGCAATTTTGAGGGTCACCTTCTCTATCACTCCCAGAATTAATATCTTTGAATTAATCATGATTAAATAAATAATTAAGAGAAATAAAGATTGCACTCATTAAAATATAAAGGAGTTAATTTAGATGAAAACAAAGTCATAAAAAAAAAAAAAAAAAAAGAAAAAAAAAATGAGAAAACGTTTTTCTCTTCCTGGCACGTCAGTCGGAGACAAAAACTATCCAAATTCATTACAGACTGACCTTTTAAGATCTAAAAGGTCACATGTGTCTGCGAGAGATGTTCATTTCCTCCTGAAGAAATAAACTTTGTAATGAGGTTTTGTAATTGAAAATAACCTCCAATCAACAGAATAACAAATTCCATTTGTGTTTTTGACAGGCAAAGTTTTGGTACAGGTTCAAATCCATAGCCATGACTGAAAATATTGGCTCAATAATTTCCATTGCCACAGTCATATTGACACACCAGTTCTCATTAGATCGCTGAACCTTACCAGTACCATATGGGAGTACTAAGCGCTGTATGTAGTCAAGTAAGCAGATATGTATAAAATCCCATGGAGATGAACGCCCATACCCTGCACAGTTCCAGGTCACCCTTTGGCAAGGTGTAGCAACTGTTAGCCTCCTCCTGATCTTCATGAGGGTTATCATATAAAAGGGGTCGATAGAATTTGTTAGCTGTGGAGAAACAATGATTCAAGCAAACTCCATCGTCCTTTTAAAAACACTGTTTTAATCACATGGTGTCATTTTATTTGTATTATTTTTTGTCATAATTAGTAGGTTTCTAGATTGGAAATTATTGGTTGACTTTCCATTGCAAAAGGAGAAGAATCTTCAGTTTGTTGGGCATATTCCTAAGGAAATAAGTTAAGGCCACGGTGGAATACCTCGGCAGCAACATTCAGTTAACAAAAAAACATCAAAATCTACAAAGGCAAGATCTGAGATGTTCGTGATGAACTGTGCACTATCTGGAAGTCTTCCCTCTTTTGACAATCTTAGAAAGGACTTTTAAGGGCAACAGTAAAATCTGCCTTGCTTTACGGCTTAACCGTTTGGAACTCAACGAAACACATGCAAAGACGTTACAAGTTTCGCTGGACATTAGCTGGAGGAAATACCAAAGCAAGAAACACTTATATGAACACCTTCCTTCTATCTTAGTCGGATCACCATGCCCAGGTGTGCTCTTTTTGACTTCCGGTTTCTGCTGTCCATTTGGTTGGATAATTAAATATGGTCAAGTGGACAAGAAAATCATTTTTAACATGGCAAAAGGAAGGAGCTTTCATGTTATCTGAGAGGAAGATAATCATTAATCAAAAGGGACCATATCTTTCTTGTCACTGTCGTCTCATCTGCAGAGCAGAAATCAAAAGTCAAGCAGAGCAGTAAATCTTTACTATAATCCATTACCTTGTTGTCAAAAGGTGATTGATGGAGCAAGCAAACTCCTCTATCTCATCAAATGTGGTACCCATTGAGATTGTTTATCATCATAAATGTTGACCCCCCCCGCCGACAAAACACTCATTTAGCTACAACCACTGTCAACAATTTCCCCTACTCTCTATCTGTACCTAAAACTAAATGCAAATTCTATGAACAAAGTTTCTTTCTTGTCTGCTTCTGGAACTCTATATCTTCCCAACTAACTGCAACATTTTCAAGTTCAACGTAAACCAGCTTTTGTTGAGCAGTTCTCTTAAATAATCAAATTCTACCCAATTTCCACCATTACTGATCATTATGGTGTTGTGTCCCCAACCTCCTGACATTTATTAATCCTTATCCTTGAGTGGCCTTTGGGCTTTGATATATGGTGACTATAGTATAAAAAAAAAACAAAAAAAACATGCAACGACTAACAATTGCATGTCTATCTGGATTTTATTTTCCTTTAGTTAAAGTTTTCAGAAATCCAGGGGCTCCTCCTTAGGGGCTAACACTTGATTTCAGACACATAGACATTCAAATATGCCATTAAAGTTCTTGTTTACTTCTAAAACACTGAGTTAGTAAAGAAGGTGGGAACAATTTTTCCCGCTCTAATCAACCATGTCATAGTATAGAGCAGAACCTCCGAATACGGTGGACCTAGGATACAGTTTTTTCAGGTTACGATGTGGGATACAATGTTTTTATCTAGTCGCTGGTTGCGGTATTTAGCCTGCCTTACGGTAGTATTTATAACGTTATTTGATTATATACATGTGTATTATATACTGTATTGTATTTTGTTACTAATTTTCCATGCCGTATCCCGGGGTTCTACTGTATATTTTTGCGGTCTCTTGGTGTTACTGAATTCCAGGACAAGAATTCATCCAATCTGGTTGAGCATCCAGCTTCGTGCTATTACTCGTGATAACATCACTTGGATATCGTGCACCATTCCTCATAAAAGCCAGTGCTGATTAGTCATACGAAGGAGATCTTATTTGGGCCATGAATACTGTGATTTGGAATATTTAGTCAGGGTTTATTTGTAGGGAAAAATATCCTCATGCCAGGTTGTCCTGAAAACTCATGTACAGAGAAATCTTAGACACTCCAAGATAGTGACTAACAGGCATTCAAGTTCTCTCCTAAGATTCTGTCGCCATTGTCGTTGATTTTTTTTTTTTTTTTTTGCAATTCGTTCACTCTTTTCTGCTCGTTTCCATTGTTGTTTACAACCATAGTCGACAAAATTAGAAAAAAAAAATATTTTTGCTAATTAACTTCGATGTTTTTTGTCAGATTTAGTTACTTTTTTACAAATAAAATCATAAAATATACTTCAGAGTTATATTAGTATTACATAATTTTCTCCTTGCTCGTTAAATTCTGATATCAAATAATTAATCTCTAAAAAAAAAAAAAAAAAAAAAAAAAACAATAATAATAATAAAAAATAAAATAATAAAGATGGAATTATTTGTTTTTATTTTTAATTGCTACAATCATTTCACACACAGAAGGGGAATAAAAAACAAACAGCATTGAATATTTAATGATCCAATTACTAAGTTTACGGCTATGCTTATTTTGTATAGTTATATTTGCATGATTATGCTTAATTCTACAGTTAAACTTAATTGTATAGCTCTGCTTATTTGTACAGCTATGCTTAATTGTATGGTTATATTTATTTGTACAGTTAAACTTATTTGCATGGCTATGCTTATTTGCAGTTAGACTTATTTGTATGGTTATGCTTATTAGCACAACTATGCTTATTTGTACAGTCAGGCTTATTAGCATAATTATGCTTATTTGTACAGTTAGGCTTATTTGTACAGCTATGCTTATTAGCATAACTATACTTATTTGTACAGTCAGGCTTATTTGTACAGTTTGACTTACTTGTACGATTATGTGTAGTTGCACAGATAGATTTTTAAATATAGTTAGGCTTATTTGTACAGCTATGGCTACACTCGTAATTATTCTAATAAAAAGTTTACTAATTAAAAAGTATTTTTAATTTCGTTTTATTATTACTTCAATATTTTTACCGCTTGTGTTGACAACATTGACAGCTGAAGATTTGCAAACCCCATCATAGCCGAGTCTTTCAACTAGTAAATAATAATGGCAGTTAAGCAAAATACACTGGCAAATTCATCAGGACTATTTTTTTTTTTTTTTTTGCTAACGTCAGAGAAATTCAACGACCAAAACTCTTATTAGCGAAGCCAATGAATTCTTTGGGGGATTGTTCTCGTAAATAAGTAAGATCATTTCTCGCCAAGATATCTATCACTTCACAGGACATCAATAATACATAAAGGATTATGTTAGGAGAAACGCATTCACCTGCGGACATAAATGGTTGGCATCTGCGGGGAGGGGTTCTTCTTATAAAAAGTCTCTCAATAGTGTTTTAGAGAATTTGCACTTGTATTGATATGCAGATGTCTGGCTAAGGAATACTGATAAAGATAGCATGCGGCTAAACCAAAAGATTTTGCTCCATGTAACCGAGCAGAATATGTATTTTCACTCTATATATGCATTATATACGGCATAATTAACGTTGACCCAACGGTTCCCTTTAGATCACCAAAGTTAAGCAATGTTAAGCCTGGTCAGTACTAAAATGAGTGACCATTTAGAAATTCCAGGTGTTGTACGTGCTCTCCGCTTATCTCGACATTCTTTCCAATCGTCTAGCACTTCTTCTTGCCACTGGACTTAAGCAGTGCCGATCTAGGAGCGGTGTGGTTGGGAATTATGCAATCCTTGCATTACACGAGCAGCTATGCTTACAGGGGGTATCCATTGTCTCTTGAGACTGAACGGAGACATCATCATATGCAGTATGCGTATATAATAATGATATCTTTTAAATAAATATTAACAACTAGCAGGACCCGTGGAAATTTCACAGAATGCGAACTATATTTAACCAACAAATGCTTTATGATAATGCTGATATTTTTCTTGCCAATGATGTACGCAAGAGAATGATGTGCATGGAATTAGTCCGGATAATATTCTGCTTATTCCTTCCTTAGTCTGTACGTTGTGCTTTCAGTAATTAGATGCAGTCAAAGCTCGTTGCTATGCAACCCTAACCATCAAGTAAATATTTATTTTGTAGGATAATCTTAAGAAAAAAAGAGAAGTAAGATAATTTTAAGATTGTAAGATGATTTTTAAAAAAAACAAAAAAAAAAAAACGAAATTCAAGCCAAATTTTTAAAAAAGGCCAAATACATCTTTTGAAGACTAATCTGCTTAAAAGAAAAAAAATGAAAAGGCTAAATTCTCAAATTTTGGCTTTAATAAAGCTAAAAGTGTAATGTATGGACTAAAAAAGGGACAAGCAGATTATTATATAGTTTAATTTTATACTTCCACACACTAGTGTTGCAGGTGTATGCTATCATCACTGATAATTACTGCTAGTCGAGAGATTCGAACCTAGTCACAAAGCTACCCTTGACTATGTATGCTGGTATTCTATCTCCAGGCCACCAGAAATTAACACAAGAATTGTGGGAAATGAGGTGTTTGTAAATGCCAACATCAGCAGACGTAAACAATAAGCAGTCAGAGAGTATTTAACAAAAGTTAGGTACGTGTATTTATTTATATACTAGCAGGCCGCCTGACATTGCCTGATCGTAAAACACGCTTAAATATGATATTTTGATCAATGCAGATTTCGTATTTATTATTATACTAATATAGGTACCCGGCGATGCCCGGGTCAACACGAAGTTCCGTTTGGAACAAATCTGCTATACTAAGGATATTAATCATTTTCATTGTGGGCAACGTCGAAACCCCCACAACAATTTGAAAAATAAAAGAACAGATAAAAACATGTAAATGTAATCGCCCCAAAAAAGAAGTACATGATACCCTTTCCACCAGATATTATGACAGAATGGATACAAAGAGAAGAAGCTACCCTCCAGATATTGAGCACTTTTTGTTGCTCGTGCACTGGACCCCACCCCTGCCAAAAAAATAAAAAATAAATCAATCAAAACAACTTTTGTTTCAATAAAAATAGCAGCGAGTGCCAGAGCGACCGAAAAAAAAAAAAATAGCCGTGTAGACAGACTCCAACCTGAAAAGTGAATAAAGGGAAAAGCTGATTTGCTCCTGTAGAAATAACGTTATAAACATTAACGCGTTTGATACGTTTAAGAACAAAATGGAATTCCTTTTATTGGCTTCTTTTTTTTTTTTTTTGTAAATAAGAGATTTTCGACTTGTTTCTTTTTTTTTTTGGGGGGGGGGGGTCAATTCCCGGAACGCTCATAGATTCTGTATAGTCATTTAAAGAATAATAAAAACAAACAAATGAGATCTTTTCGTTTATTCATAAGTGCTTTATTTATTTATTTATCAATATTGAAAAATAAAGCAAAACATCTTTCTGTCCACATGAAATCGGAACATATAAAAAAAAAAAACTCGTCAGGGGAAATAACTACCTGTTTCTAAAAAAAATCGATGTCGGAAATAATAATTCCAAATAAATTAAATTAAATATATTATCAATATAATTATTATTTAAAGTTAATGGAATAACTCTCTCGCTAGAAACTTAAACTAACATACAGCTATTTAATGAAATCGATTTTCCTTAATATATATGCCAATGAGGTAACCTCTTAATCGTATATTTTGAAAGAACCATATTATATATAGAAATAAATGAAATATTAAACTAATGGACATTTTGTCAAATTGTAAACAAAGAAACAGGAATACGAATTTATATATATATTGGATCTATTATATATTAATGATTTAAAATATTAAAAAAAAAAAAAAATGATTCATGTGCCAGCACAGAGAATCGAAACCAAAATGTTTAGCTTATGATTTACTTTTTCCTTTGATGCTAATGCCTGAGCTACGAAGACATGTTTGCTGCAAGGCTAAAAATTAAAACATGAACCAATTGCTATTACGTTATGCATGCATATTCGTAATGCCGTCGTTTGACCTTCACCTGGCAAATTCCATTTTTTTAATTTTTACACTTTTGCGCTAATTTTCCTCAGCTGAAACACAAATTGTTGGATTGTGTAGTGGACTTTCGGTCAGCGTTCAAGTTGTGGATAGCTTGACAAAGACTAAAGTTACTTCTCATGAAAGAGGAGAACTATTTATGGCACAATGGGAGATTCCATTGTGCACACATGGACCAGTCTATTCTTTGGATTGTGATTAGCTGAATCACCTGATTGGATATGCTTGTACATAAATACAAGCCCTCAGTCCAGCTCAATCTGGTGTCTGTCTTGTGCATAAGCTGGACCCTTGGTAAGTGTTGCTGCTATTATTATTATTATTATTATTGTTGTTGTCGTTGTGTGTTATTGACTACTACAGTTCTTTTGATTATTCTACATCTCCCCTCTCCCCCCCCCCCACGAGTAGGCTGGGTTGTGTGAGAGGCTTTTAGGCCTAGTTTGTTGTGTGGTAGTAACCTAGAAAGAGCTCGGGGAATCCTTGATTGAAAGCGTGGGGATATATGTGTGGTTTGTTGTTGGGGTTTGGTTGCTGTGTATGTGCTATTACAGGGAGACAGTGGGAGATGCAAGAATGTAGTATCACTTGAGGGAATTGTTGGTTCTAGTGCTGCACTTGGTATTGGGGTTGGTGCAGGCTTAAGTTCGCATTTTCTGAGGAAACGGCGGTTCCTAAGTGTGATCCTTCTGGATCCGTTAACCCTGATTCGGTATTGTCGATCTGGTAGGGAACTGATGATTTTGCCTGTTGTGTTCCATCTGCGATTGACTGGATTTTGGATGGCTACAGTGTCACCAGCTTGTAACGGTATTTTCTTTTTAAAAAAAAAAAAATAAATTTATTGTAAACAAAAAAGTAAATGTAACAAAAACTATTTTACAGTAACAGAACGGTCTAAGGGAGATAATAAAGGTTTTTATTCTAGCAATACACCATAAGTTCAAAGTACTTAAATAACATTTAAAGATATATTTTCTTTGGTCAATATCAAGATTCAGAAAAATCTATATTTATCAAGATGTCGTCCGTTGTGGTTTGTTTGTTGGATGGCTTGACGTTCAATGTGCGTATTTATGACCAGGTTTCATTCATTTCTCGTTATTTGGCTGGAGTTAGATTCTAGCAAGAAGGTCACCCCAACTTCGCGTTCCTTTCAATTTGGTGCATGAATCAATAACTAGTTTTATGAACGCATATAGTAATCACTGGAGAATGTTCCAGAATCCAATAATTTAGAACACTTAGTTTTTGGAACCTTCTGGAACCAACGAAAAAAGAATACTTTTTTTTTAGTTATATTTTAAGTCTCCAGAAACGCTTAAAAGGATATTTTCATTTCCTAATATTAAAGTAATATTTTTTATGTTATCTAATATATTATTTTAATTCATATATTATTTATATCTATTTTTGTATTATATTTTATATTTCATTTTATAATATATTTCAAGTATGATTATATTATTATAATATTTAATTATATTAAAAAATATTTTCATTATATATTATATTTATTAATTATTATTTTTGGTTAATTATATCATTTTGTGTAAGAAATTGTAACTTCTTCATTTTTTTAAAGAGGAAACGATGTTTGCATTTTTTCTTACATTACACTAAAACAAACGTGTTTCATTATGGTGTTGAGGTGGAGAGAGGGAAGATGAGACGAGAATCTCGGTGTTGCCTGGGAATACATTAAAATAAAAATGGGTTTCATTATAGTGTCTAGGGGAAGAAGGGAAGAAAAGAAACTCGAGAATACATTTCTAAAGTTACTTCTCATGAAAGAGGAGAACTATTTATGGCACAATGGGAGATTCCATTGTGCACACATGGGCCAGTCTATTCTTTGGATTGTGATTGGCTGAATCACCTGATTGGATATGCTTGTACATAAATACAAGCCCTCAGTCCAGCTCAATCTGGTGTCTGTCTTGTGCATAAGCTGGACCCTTGGTAAGTGTTGCTGCTATTATTATTATTGTTGTTGTTGTTGTTGTTGTGTGTTATTGACTAACACAGTTCTTTTGATTATTCTACAACAAATATAAAGTTTCGCATGGATTTGAATATCCTATATATTAAGTTTCATGTCTGTAGACCAAAAACTGACAGAAGAATTAAGTAGGCAAAATTTTTTAAACAAATATATATGCATGCATAAATATATATAGAAAGAGTTTTGTGTTTACTATAATCTTTTTACACAAATATTACGCAAGTATAAATCATGTAGAATATCTGCATGAATATAATTACACGTAATAGTTAATTAAAGATGATCATCCCATGAGAAAGCCGAAAAAACTAATAGGGAATTAATTAAAATGAACGTTTAAAAGAATATGCAAATTAGCTAGATCTTTTGCAGGTGAATGATATTGCACGACCCATATATAAGAAAGTTGAATTTTCTTTTTTAAATGAATAGAAAAAAAAAAAGGATTTTAATATGAATATCAATACACACAAAAAAAAAAAGAAAAGAAAAAAATTACGGGAGCATAGATAGATACATATTTCTATGTACAAGGTAATCTCCTAAACTCATGAATAGATCGTTATGAATTTCGGAATATGATATTCTAAAAAAACAAGGTGAGTAACATGCACACATTATTTATTTTATAAATGTTAATGGGGTTGGGGTTACGGTTGCCTATATATTATTTTTATTTAATTATGACCAGAACATTACTATCGATATTGTCCCATCGACTACTGTTCACACTTTAACCCTTATCCTCGAGTGGCTTCTGGGCCTTAATAAGTGGTGACTCCTATGTAAAAAAAAAAAAAAGATCGTTATGGATTTTGGAATATGTACTCTCAACAAACTGGTGAGTAACACGAGCAAAGTAATTTTCAAGCAGCTTTAGTATTTAGATGTGCCAACCTAAACTCGCACCCTGCTCTAAAAAAAAAAAAAATAAAAAATAAACACAAAAAAAAAATAAGTTAGATCCAAAAGAATTATTCAAGAAAAATTGATCTATATCAAATGTTAAGTAATACATCTTTAAAAGAATCACTGCACAGGCATGATTGTCAATAAAATCCTAAACTATTGAACTAATTATGAATTATGGATTCTCAGCAACACGATTGTACCCCTTTATTTCCCCTCTCTCTCTCTCTCTCTCTTTTTTTTTTTTAATTAAAAAATTTTTTTTTTTGTTTTACAATTTATTAAGAACATAAAAGCTATGTTCAATTAGTGTAACGTAGTCGCTAACAACCCAACACGTTGAATGAAGACTCGGTCCGCAAAGGAAAACGATAACATCGAAACAATTTTTCTCGGTGAACGAAAAAGGCATTTATTTTATCATTTCGCATAATCAAAACTGCTGTTCCTTATCAGTACTGAGTACCAGTTTTACAAAGTTAGTTTCTTAGGAGTACCTATTTACTATGCCTCCCCACAGGACAGAGTTAGACACCAGGGTCGTTTTTTAACGCGGAGAAAAGGTACAAAAATAAAAAATTGTCTCAGTCGTGAAGGACTGATTCTCCACCGAAAGAGAACAAGAAATGGAAGTGCAGCATCTGAAGAACAGATGGTATTTATTTGCTCCCCCACTGAGCAAATTAGGCACAAGGCCGTTTTTAATGTGAGGTAAAAACCAGCTCCCCTAAAAGGGGTCACTCTGGTTACCAAAAATAATAATTGTCCCAGTATAGAGGGCTTCCCCTCCATTGACTGGTACAAACTATCCTAAGTGCAGCATCTGCCGGAACAGATACTACACTTTGATCTTGACCAAAAGGCCAAAGGAGTAGGGAAAGAAGGCACGCTTTCGCGTGCACAGACCGTCACTGGCCAAGCTGGTGGCGACTGTTTCCTTTTCCTTCTCTTTCTTCTTCCTCTCTTCTTGTTCCGCTTCTCCCTTTTCTCTATATTCATCCCTATATATATATTGTTTTTAAAATAGAATAATCCACCGACACGTGTTTCGTCATCTACGACTCATCAGAGTGGCTGAATCTAGCGAGATTCGAAATCGGGACCCCACAGTAATGAGCCTATACTCTTAACCCACTCGTCCACCTCGTACGACTGTTTGGATATTATAGATGTTAATCATTTTTTTGCTTTTTTTTTTGTTTTTGCGATAAGTTTTGAATGAATTCAATTATTTACAAAAGTGCAGTTTTACCTAAATGCGAGTTGGGAATAATTTTCCCTTTAACCAATTTGGTACCCCCATATGGGGAGCGGCATATATTATATTAGATTTCTCTTTTCCCCGCGCATGGTCATCCTTTCACTACACCGATGAAGACTGAAGGATCGGTCGAAAATTATGTACCTGTAAAAAAAGTGTTTTTATTTTTTTTTCATAATATTATTTTGTATTCCTGCACGTCACCAATTGAAAACGAATAAAGAAAAGTTATAAGCTTTTATACTTTTCGTATTCTTTTTTATACATTTCCATTCATATATATATATATATATATATATATATATATATATATATATATATATATATACTAGCATGGATACCCAGCGTCGCCAGGGTAAACATGAAGTTCGGTTTGGCCACACTAAGAATACTAAGAATATTGAGCAATTTTTCATTATTATGTGTCAACACTCCATCGCTACCCCAACAAAAATTTCAAAAATAAAAGAACGAATGAAAACACAAAAATATACCCCCCCCCCCCTAAAAAAAGAAATAGTATGTGACAAACTCTCCACCAGATATTTTGGCAGAAGGGATACGAAGAGAAGCTATTCTCTGGATATTGAGCACCTTTTTATGACTATATTTCAGTTTAAGCGAATTTTTTTATGTACCTCAATCTAGAAAGAGTTGTCTTTACGGTCTGTTGTAACGAAAACAAACTGTAAATTATTCCGTTTCAAAAATACACAAGTAGAATTTGCGTTAACCGAAATACACGTTTTTATGTTATAAAAATGATGAGTTATAAATTCTTGTGTTATTAAAAGAAAAAAAAATTAACAGTTACGATGTCAAAAAAAAAAAAAGTGAAGAAAAAAAAAACTGGTAAAAAACGTAAATGAAAGTTGTTTTTTTTTTGTGTGTGTTTTTGTTTTAAATAAAGAATCGTAGTTGAATTGGATTGTTTGTTTATTTGAAAAATTAAAATCCACTGGACCACAAAGTTAATTGCGAAATCACGGAAATTATTTTATTTAAACTAATTCCAAAAATAATGCTTGAAAGTTTTTAGTTTTAATATCCGCCCAAAAAGAAAAAAAAAACAAAAAGAACAAAGTTCGCACCCAGAGGAAATAACTCAAACCGGTTTATAAAAAAAAAAAATCGATCTCGGTAAAAATAAATTAAATTAAATATGTTATCAATATAAATCAAATTTAAATAATAAACTTAAATAGAACACTTAAAACAATTCTCTCACTATAAACAATAACTAACACACCGCTATTTAATAAAATCGATTTTCCTTAATGTAATATGAAAATGACGTTACCACTTAATCGTATATTTTGTAAGAATCATACTATATATAGGAATGAATGAAACAATATAGTAATAGACCTTTTGTATATAACAAACAAGTAAAGAAACAGACAGGAATACGAATTTATATATATATAGATATAGATATGTGTGTGCATTTGAGTCCATGACGTCATGCTTACGCTACGCCCAAATGCTAACATGATTACATTAGTAAAATTCTTATGTATGCAAATTTGTGCTTGTTGAAAAAAGTTAAGTTAGTAGTCACAAGTCAAAATGTTCATAGTGTGAAGAATATGTGTATGTGAGTATTTGGCAGCATGGCATTGTGTGCATTAACCTGCCTTGTTCTTTTTAATACGTGTATAGCTATGAGTAGTAAATTTGTTTCTGTTCGCCTGACTGTTGCCAGTATGTTAGAATGTGTGTGCAAGATGAAGGAAGTTGGTATGCAAGTCATTGAATTCTTTTTTTGACACTTACTCTCCCTTCTCCCGGCCAATGTTGACGGTGAGTTGTTGAGCATATGTTTTAAGGTCTTTCTGTGCGGCTGGCTGGTGAAATCTGCAGAAAACAGATTTTGCTGATTAGATCTTTATAAAAGTTTCTAACTTCCCATTAGCCTATTACTTTCATATAGATTTGTTATTTCCATGGCTTGAAACGATTTTCATTGGATGAAAATACCTTTAGTTAACACGTTTATGTGAAAACTAACTTGCTTTTAGAAATGCGGGCGTACCTCAGTAGTTGATCCTTGGAGCTTTGTTATTTGAGATAATAATAAAGGACTTCCCTTATAAAATTGTCTCTGAGGTGGGGATATTGGCTGAGAACACTGCTTTATAACAGACACGAGGGAGAAACGAATGAACACATATCCAAGGCAATGGCGGAAACCCTAAAGGAAGACCTCCAGTCTGTAGTGGAATGGGAACAAAAATGGATGGTAACATTCAATGCTGCTAAGACTAAGCTTCTTTCCTTTAATAATTACAAGAAACCTTCTCAATCACTAATAGCCATGGTTAATGATACATTATCTGAAAGTACTCCTTTCAAACTCCTTGGCTTAAAGTTCACAGGGGATATGAATTGGAACAGATATATCGACGGCATTGCCAAGGTTGCTGCAATAAAGGTGGGCTCTCTCTACCGTGCTAGACAGTTACTTATGCTTGGGAGTATCCAGTACCTCTACAGGGCCACTATTTGGCTATGTATGGAGTATTGTTGGCACATTCGGGCTGATACATTTGCTACTAGTTTCTCACTCTTAGACAATGGTGGGATCAACCGCTTCAGTAACTATCTCACTCCTGATGCAATTTTCTACCTATATAAAAGCTAGGTATGGCCAACGATGGAGTACTGTTGCCACATCTGGGCAGGAGCTGCTAGAAGCAGCTTACCCTGTCTTGACAGAGTTCAAAATAGACTTTGTAGCTTAGGAGGGGATACCCTTTTCTCTTCCCTGTAACCTCTTTCCCACAGAAGAGATGCTGCGAGCCTGTCTCTGCTTTATCATTATTTTCATGGCAAGTGCTCATCTGAGCTTCAATCTATGGTCCCCCCTCACCAAACTTTCATGGAAAACACTCGTTTAGCCAAAACCACTATCAATAATTTCCCACACTCTTTATCTATGTCTAAACCCAAATGTAGATTCCATGAACAAAGCTTCTTTCTTAGAATTACAGGCCTGTGGAACTCTCTTCCGACTGCCTGCTTTCAACTGACTACAATTTGATTGTCTTCAAGTTCAACATAAACAAGTTGCTGATGAACCGTCCCTCTAAATAATCCAGTTTACAAAATCTCCCTTACTTATTAGTATTATGCTATAATCACATTGACTAATGTATACCCATTAACCCTTATCCTGGAGTGGCCTCTGGGCCTTGATAAGTGGTGATTCCTACATAAAAAAAAAAGGTTGAAAAGAAAGTTGCCAACCTAATAGGTCCTGCATTGTTAGTTAGGCTTCAAGCTCTGTCCCATCAACGAAATGTCGCACCCCTCTACCTGTTTTACAACTATTTTAATGGTAAGTGTTCCGACAAACTACAAGCTCTTGTACCTCCTCGATGTAAATACCCTTGACAAACCTAACAAGCAGCAAAATCCCACCCCTAAACAGTAGAGATCCCTAGATGGCAGAAAACCTTCTATTGTAATAGTTTCTTTCCCAAGACTGCTAGACTTTGGAATTCCCTTTCAGTTTCCTGCTTCCTCGACTGTACTGACATGCAGAAGTGCAAGTGTAATGTAAACAGACGTCCTGCCACTCAACTCCCTACATCGTATCCCTGCAAATTTATGTCCAGAAAGTAACTCGCTACATCAGTGGGACTGTGCGTTGTTTGGGGGTGAAAATGTTAAGAAAAAAAGAAAAAAAAAGAAAAGAAAAAAGTTCAACAAAGCAAAGCGGCGAAAGAAGAGTGTAGCACTTAAAGTCACTATCTTTTTAGCGTTCGAAGGAATCACTTTGCGAGTCTGCTAGTAAGTTATGGATGGGCCTTCATTCCAAAATTAAAGATGGTTATATAAAATTATTCACACAGCGGACCTAATCTAAAACATTTTTTCAAACACAAAAGGTTTTTTTTTTTTTAAATAAAATCTAAAAAAAAAAAAAAATATTATAAAAAAACGACGAAATTTTAGTTTTCAAACAGACACACAATCTCCATTATAAGATGATATGTGCATTGTTTTTGGTCCGATTTGATGAAGATGGACGTGTAGTGTAGGGGAGGGGGAACGGAAGGGGCGGATTAAAATAGAAGTGTTTGCAATATGTTAAGCTTCATTTCCTCCTCCAGGAAAGACAAAAAAAAGAAAAAAAATAGAAAGAAAAGAAATATGTGAATGTCAAAGGAACTGATCACCCGTGGCTAATTGAAGTGAATTGAAGTGCTTTGCTGGGTGTTCTTCTTGTTTTGTTAGCTTTTTTCTGAAATGCTTGCTGAAATGTCACATGGTTTCCGACAGATAATTCGTGGTAAATAAAAGAATTTTGCTTTTCTACTTTTACATTTGTTATTTCTTTAAATACAGAATTCAATCTAATTCTGTGCAAAGATGTTTTGTGTTTGGAAATTCCATCGTTAAAAAGAACAAAGTGATATAAGTACACATGTTCAGCACATCTACCTATATATGCATAAACATGTGTATGTGTAGTTATTTGTATATGGATAGAGTAACTTTGTAAACTAATAAACGGATCATTATGAATTTGGGAATGTATATTCTAAAAAACACGGTGAATATCATTATTATTATTATTATTATTATGATGATGGTGATGATGATGATGGTGATGGTGGTTAACTTCACAATGTTGTGATGCTTTACATCCGTTAATTTTTCATTCAAGAGCGGGTTTTTACACCAAAGCAAGTCAGCATATTCAAATGGTCAGTTAGATGGAAAGCATTTGGCCTAGGATTTTTGCCGTGCCAAATTATTATTATTGGCTCCCAAGGAACTTTCACACAGGTCATAAAGGATTTCTCCTTGAGAATAACTTGTGGTGTTCCCTGGAAGTTGAGTGACAACAAGTCTCCCCAGATTTCCAGTACTCTCCACCTCTTTCGATAACATTTGCAAATGAATTTGTATTATCGCAGCAGCCACTTACCATTGATTTCTCGCTAGCAGCGGCCATTAGTCTCCACTGGAGTTTTAGTGGCAATAAGCCTCTACAAGGTAGCATTTCTCTTGGCATTTGTCCAGCGGAGATCTGGTCAGCGCTCTCTCCTCCAGCCTTTTCGGCATCATTCTTTGGCGGTGATTGGGTAATGGGAACGGGGATGGAGAATTTATAGATATACAGCTTAATTGTTCATGTAGCGCTTCGTGTTTTGTCTCTGCCACAGTAAATTATTATTATTATCAATATCTGTGCCACGCTTACATCTGAGTCGTTTAATTATTATGTACTTCCATTTCTTGTCATAAATAATTTTACCAAGAATTCTTCATAAGTTTTGGTTTCGATTATAGCTGATGGCACTGAAGTCATCTATTTTTTTTTTATAAATAGTTTTATCAAGAATTCTTCATAAGTTTTGGTTTCAGTTATGGTTGAAGGAACTCTAGTTATATATAAGTTTTTATTTCGGTTTTGATTCAAGCTAATGCACCCAAGTCATATGGATATATATATATATATATTTTTTTTTTTTAAATCACAACTTTATAATATATAAAAATCGATAGAACATTAATCGATAATAATATATACAAAATCTTTACAACCTGGCTTTGCCGGGTGTTCGTGCTAGCTTAGATAAATATTTTGCAGTTTTAACAAAAGAGCTACAATAATATCAGAGCGTCTCCATTTACACTGAACATCTACAGAATGCCAATATTAAATATGAATGAGTCCTCTGTGGAATTTCCATAGGTTCCGCTAGTTATTATTATTTACTCACTGGGCGTAGTCACACAGACCATTATCAAAGATTTCTCTTTAAGATCAACCTGTAGTGTTCTCTGGAGTCTCCATCTCTTTCAATAACCTTTGCAGATGAATTTGCGTTATCGAACAACCGTTTACCACTGATTTCTTGTTGGCAGCGACCATTGGTCTTCACTGGAATTTGAGTGGCAATAGGTTTACCCAAGGTTCTAGTCCTCTTTGCACTCATTCAGCGGAGGTTTGGCTAGTGCTTTCTCTCCTCAGTCTTTTCATCCTCCTCGACCTTCCTCAACTATTTGGTATGGCGTGTGTTGATGCCAATCCCCTCGCTCTTTCTTTTTTTTTTATGTGGGTGGGGGTGGATTAACTTACAATTATAGTTTCAATTTTCTTGCTTCCATGTGGTGTTTCTTTGTGTTTTACCTCTGTAGCAGTTTCTATATGTTCGGCTTGCGCCTGTGGCTAATGTGTGTTAGTCTCTCCGCATTCAACGGTTTTCCTTAATATTTCAGCTGTTTCCATTATTGTTATCCGTTGTATCTTCTCAGCCATCTCTCTGATTCCAATCTCTCCCATTCTTTTACTACTTTACTCACTAATCTTCAAAGATTTCTCTTTGAGAACAACTTGTGATGCTCCCTGGAGTCTGAGTTACAAGTCTTGTCAGATTTCCAGTACTCTCCAGCACTCTCGGCAATCCTTACAGATTAATTTGCGTTTTTGCAACAGCTACTCACCATTAATTTCTTGTTGGCAGCGACCATTACTCTTCACTGGAATTTAGGTGACAATAAGCTTCCCTAAGGTCCCAGTGCTCTTTGCACTCATCCAGCGGAGGCCGTGCTAGTGCTTTCTCTCCTCGATCTTTCCATCTTCTATAACCCTATTATTATCATTATTATTATCATTATTATTATTATTATCATCATTATCATTATTATTATTATTATCATTATTATTATTATTATTATTATTATTATCATTATTATTATTATTATCATTATTATTATCATTATCATTATCATCATTATTATCATTATCATTATCATTATTATCTTCATTATTATAAGTCAACTTTACTGTTGTGATGCTTTACACTGATTAATTTTTTTTTATTCTTTACTGTAGTCAAGCTGGCGTCTTGCATTTTTCTAACAGGCCACACGGCTTTCAGTCGAAGTGGAATGGTTTCTGCTTCCATAGTCTACAGCATGTGATTTTTTGCGGTTGATGTAAGCAGTTTTTAGGAGGAGTATCTATATTTCCAACTGTTTACTTCATTAGGTAAAACTGACGCATTACGTTTTCTAAGATGGTCTATTCTTTCTTCTCTCAAAAACTTCAGTTCCATTTCTAGCTAGCTTTCCATTCGAGTTGTGTTCCCCAGTTCTGAACAGGGATCTTGACGGCTTTAAAATTTTTCATACAATTCTTGAAACCCCTCTTTGGACCATGCTGCAGATGTTTTCCAGTGTGAAGTTCACCGTAAAACAACTACTTAGGTAGTCTCATATACTTTATCCTAACTACATGACCTGTCCAGCCTAACTGATTCCTCATGACCATCCTTTCAATGCTTAAACATTCAGCTTTCATTTTTTATGCATACATATACAAATGAACTGTGCAGGATTGAATGAGGATCAATGAATGATGCCCACGTTTAATACTTTTATTGACGTCAAAATCGGTGAAATTACCCAGTTTTGTATCAAATCAATTGACCCACCACAGTGCACCAGGAGGAAGTTACACATGCGTCCCCCGTAGTGAACCAGTCCACAATACATTGTAGTCTACATTACACTGTAGAGAATCTATTGCTAATTCTATAAAATGATTTCAGTTTGAATTAAAGTTTAAAATGCAAAAGTCAAGTATCATGGTTCAGTTGTGTTCTAAACAGAAAGCTTCATTTTAAACACGCCCTTGTCTATCTTACCAAAGAACCTACTGTTGATTTTATATGCCAGCCCCTTCTACTTGTGCTGTGATGAAATTTCTTAAATGCACTTGTGATGTTAGGCTATATAACGGGGTTAACTTTGGTCAAAACCTGACTGCTCCTTATTCAATTGGATTTTTTCGATTATCGATTCTCAATACTTATCGGAGGCATTATGATACAAAACCTATTTAAGAACACTCTTAAACGCATAGAGTACATTTGCGTGAAATTTAAAAAAAATGAGCACAGAGGTTTCAGAGTTTAAAGGAAACAAGCTTGAAGACAGACACACAAACACAAAGTATATATCTATGCATATATATATATATATATATATATATATATATATAAGTTGGTGCAAAATTAATGTCGTTTTTTAATGTTAAACTTCATGCAAAGAAACGGCATTATTTTTGCACCTTCTTAATATATATATATATATATATATATGCATATATAGGTGTTTATGCGTATGTATATATATATATATGAATGTATGTATGCATATATATATATATATATATATATATATATATATATATATATATGAATTAATGTATGCATATATATATATGAATTAATGTATGCATATATATATATGAATGAATGTATGCATATATATATATATATGAATGAATGTATACATATATATATATATATGAATGAATGAATGTATACATATATATATATATATGAATGAATGAATGTATACATATATATATATATATATGAATGAATGTATGCACACACATATATATATATATATATATATATATATATATGAATGAATGTATGCATATATATATATATATATATGAATGAATGTATGCATATATATATATATATATATATATGAATGAATGTATGCATATATATATATATATATATATGAATGAATGTATGCATATATATATATATATATATATATATATATATATATGAATGAATGTATGCATATATATATATGAATGAATGTATGCATATATATATATATATATATATATATATATATATATATATATATACTCGGGTTTTTTTATATTCAAAAGTAATGGACTAATGAATTCAACGAGGTTGTTAGATAGTGCTCAATAAAAAGAGCTGATAATACTTGTTTATTGTTATATAAACATGCTCACATCCCGCTGCTACAAATAGCCACTTGTTTCAATCAAACAACAGATATCATCAGGCAGCGACTTGACTATTCAACAGTTCAATGATTATTCATTGAACTTTTGAATAGTCAAGTCGCTGCCTGATGATATCTGTTTGATTGAAACAAGTGGCTATTTGTAGCAGCGGGATGTGAGCATGTTTATATAACAATAAACAAGTATATATATATATATATATATATATATATATATATATATATATATATATAGGAATGAATGTATGCATATATATATATATATATATATATATATATATAGGAATGAATGTATGCATATATATATATATATATATATATATGAATGAATGTATGCATATGTATATATATATATGAATGAATGTATGCATATGTATATATATATATGAATGAATGTATGCATATGTATATATATATATGAATGAATGTATGCATATGTATATATATATATATATATATATGAATATCTATAATATAAAGCTGTGTGTGTGTGTGTGTGTGTGTGTGTGTGTGTGTGTGTGTGTGTGTGTGTGTGTGTGTGTGTGTCTGGTCACGAATAGGCTCCTATATGGTTGACTTTTTTTTTAAACTGATTACATATAATGATAGATGTATCGAGACACAGGAATGGGTATGTTTGATCTGACAGAACGGTGGTTCATTAAAATTGTGGGGTCTGTGTTCGCGCCTGGTCCACAAAGTTCAGAAATAAAAAATTGAAAAATTGAAAAAAAAAAAAAAAAAAGTTTACAAGTGTTTTTGATATAGATGTACATATACTTTGATAAGTATGTTTTAACTTAAATAGGGATGGTATAATAAACTTGTGGAGTCTGCATTCGCGCCTGGCCTCCATAGAATGGAAATAGGCACAAACTTTAATAAAGACTTTTCATATCTATCTGTGTAAGTATACTTTGATAATTATGTTTCAGTTTGAAGAAATATGGTATGATAAAATTATGGGGTGTTCATTCACGCCTGACCTCCATAGAATGGAAATATGTCAAAAAGTTTAACAAGGTTTTTTTATATAGATCCACAGAATATTGTGATAAGTGTTTCAGTGTGAACAATTATGGTATAATAAATTATGGGGTTTATCTATTTTACTTTTACTTTCATCATATTTTGCTTTGGTTTTGATACCCCGAAATTCGAAGCTATCTCTTTAGAACCCTTCCTTTTCATAACCTATCATACTTTCATAAATCAGAGTCCATTTTCTGTAGGCTGTTTTTTGAACCAAGTCATCGACGGGTACTTTTGCTAGTATATATATATATATATATATATATATATATATATATATATATATATATATGTATGAATGTATGTATATGTATATGAATGAATGTATGTATATATATATGAATGTATATATGTATATATAAAGATATATCGATAGATGTAAATTAATATAAGAAAAGACAACTTATTTTTATAGGCACGACTTTGACTCTCGATCATTTACAAAGCAAATGGCAAAGCAACAAGATAGAAGAATG
>NC_136512.1:69305649-69353149 GCF_053919585.1 Euprymna scolopes
CAAGATGGTAAAAGTAAAGTATATTATAAATATTAAAGAATTAATATTTATAAATTAATCTCAACCAGATGTAAAAGCTCAATAAAACCAAATAGGAGATAGAGCTTATGATAAGAGCAAACAGTTAATAAAACATGTTAAAAACACACTTTGAAAAAGAAGTTAAAAACATATTTAATCTGAAAAGGAAACACTTGATAAGTGGATAGTCCTTAATCCGCGGAGTTTCAAAGAAATATTTTCCTTCTCATCAGAGGGTATGAATTAGTAAAATGTGGGATCAGATTTTGCATACAAAAGTATTTGATCAAACTGCAAGTAAGTCAAAGATCTTACATGATAACAAAAATGAAGCAGAGGGAATATGGTGAAGAAAAAGGTGATTACACGTGAATGGATAGTCTGGTGAAAGGTAAATTATCCAATGACGTTAAAATCCCAAAATGCAAATCCAAGAAAGTTAATTGAATTTCCAGTCGCACAAGTAAAATCCAAGGAAATCACGTAATTGGAAGATGGTCCAAAATAGTCCAAAAGGCCGAAATCCATGGAATATTTCACAAATATGTACAAAGAAAAGGGGAAAAATTCCAATAATATTAATAAAAGAAAAATAAGATATGCGTTTGACACGGCTGCCGAGACATAACATAATTAAGAAAGATCAGGGAAGAAGAAGAGAAAAAAAAATCAGTGGAGAAAAAAAAAATTAAATGGTGATAGAATTAAATATAAAAGCAAATGTCAAAATGACCCAGACAAAATGATGTTAAAAGGCGCGAAAAATATAGAGCAAAAATAGGTCAACTGAAATGTACAGGTTATTAATTAAGAAAATGTCAGCAAGAGCTGTTAAAAGACACTAAATGGAAAAATAAATAAATCAATAAATAAATAAATAAAAATAAGTAATATATAAATAAAAAGTAAATAAATAAAAAATAAAATATAAAATAAAAAAATAATTTTTTCTTTTTTTTTAAGGGAGAGGATGGCCGGTATCTGCAAATTCCGGATAAAGCAAGTAAGTATGTAAGTAAATGCATATAGTAAAATATATGGAAATATATATACAGGATATGAATGTGTGGGTAGATTGATATATTTGATAGATAGAAATATTTAAAGACTAAAACGAAATTGCAGATAAAAAACTGGCGAAGCAAAGAATATGCAAATTAGCTATATCTTTTGCTAGTGAATGCAATTCCACAACTCATGTATAAGAAAATTGTATTTTCTTTTTAAATAAATAGAAAAGAGGGTTTTAATATGAATATCAATACACACAAAAGAAAAACGAATTTGTAGGAGTAGAGATATATACACACACTAGTTTTATATATATATATATATATATATATATATATATATACACACACACACACTAGTCATATATATATATACACACTAGTCATATATATATATACACATACACACACTAGTCATATATATATATATATATATATACACACACACACATACACACTACTTATATCTATACACACACACACACAAGTCATATATATACATACATACACACACACACAAGTCACATATATATATATACACACACACAAGTCACATATATATATACACACACACAAGTCACATATATATATACACACACAACAAGTCATATATATATATATACATACACACACACAAGTCATATATCTATATATATATATATAAGCAAAAATGTGTGTATGTTTGTATGTATGTATGTGTGCTTGTATGTCTCGCAAAAACTTTCAACACGGGTCACAGATTTTCACAAGATTGGTATCATTTTAAAGTTCCAATCTTCACCCGACAAATATCGAAAAATTGGCCAAAAACATTAATTTCTTCACCCTAAAATCATCACTTTTCTACAGGGAGGGGTCAGCAAAAACCGTCCTCTCATGACAAGTTCGCTTCTACGCATGCGCAAATGACGTCCGAACATGATTTACTTTTAAATATTATAAAAACCGATCCAATTTTGTTCACGTCATATTAGCTCACTTGCAGCCTCATTATCTAAAGGTTTTGGGTTCGAATTTTGGTGTAGGATGTCTTTTTTTTTTCGATTTTTTAAATTTTAATATTGAAACAGGGTTATTTAAGCCAGATTTTTTTTTTTTTTTGGTTTTTATTTTTCAGATTTTTTAAAGAAGTTTTAACGTTCGTTTTTCTGTTTTCTTTTTCCATCACATTCGCGTTTTTTTTTTTTTTTGTTTTTCCGATTTTTACATTTAACATCGTTCGTTTGCCTTACGTTAGTTTTTTGGGGTGTTTTTTTTTATTGTTTTTAAGTTTTAATATTTTAATATTTAAAAATATTTACTTTGCTTATTCTTATGTTTTGATTAACACCCCTTCCAGCGCCCGAGCACACATACCTCTAAACATCCAGGCAACTCCGGGTACCCCCCCACTAGTATATATATAAAAGTGAACGTGTCTGTGTACATTTTCTTATGCAATAACTCTGTCAATTTTAAGTATACAGACTCGAAATTTGATATACAGGGTATTGAGATTTGGGAAAATCTTTGTAATCCGTTTCTGGCCAGAGATTTGGCTGTTAAGGGGTCAAAGTTCAACGATTTGACCTTTGAGAACTCTATGAAAATCCTCCACCAATTTTGGGTATAAACAATTGAAATTTTAGATATAGGTTCTTTGAATATGGATCTAACTTAATAACTTGATTTGAGCCCAAAATAATAAATGTTAAGAGGTCATAATTGGGTCAAAGTTTTAAAAAATTTGACCTCTGCAGTCTCTACCAAATTACTTAGACAATTTCTGGTCTAAACATTTGAAATTTTACATAAAGGGTATTCAGAAATATGGCAAGCTTTTTAATCGGTTCAGATCAAAAATTTTTAGTTACAAATATATAAATGTATGTATGTATGTTTGCATGTCTGCGTAAAACTTTTGACAGAGGCGACGGATTTTCACAAGATCAGTATCGTTTTGAATTTCGACCTTTCAGACAACAAATATCGATAAATTGGCTAAAAACATTAATATCTTCTCCTTTAACTGGGCACTTTTCTACGGGGTGGGGGGGATTGCTTTTTACGCCAATATTTTTTAAAGTTATCCTCTCCTTTCGATTGTCTAGCCTTTATTAAAACCTACGTCACTTCCGGTTTGGCAGTGGCCGTAACAGCAAAGACGTCAGGTTTTTTTCCCTGTTCTTTTCCTCCTTTGTGGTACAGGTTCCAGCCTGCCTTCCTACTACAACTGTTTTTTTTTTTGCTCAACATACACATCCAATATATATATATATGTATATATGTATAGACTAGCGGGAATGCCCGGCGTAGTCCGGGTGTGTGTAGGTGATGTACTAAGGAACGCGGGGGACGGGGTAATAGCCGTAGTGGGGGGAATCCAAACAATAGTAGGCAGAGGGGTTTAAAAAAAAAAATAGTGGGCAGGTAAGCTCGCACCCGTAACATGAAAGAGAAAAACAGGTTAAAAACAATGCAACGCCTTAGCCGATGTCTCCATTGCTCGACCGGAAGTTCCAAACTTTGAAATTAAGCACAGTCAATTCAACCGATACAATGACTTGCGAAAATGGCGATGCAAAAACTGATCCCCTCCTTGTAGAATACTAGCCTGTTAAGAGTGAAGGAATTAATATTTTTGTCCAATTTTGCGATATTTGTTTTCCAAGATGCCGAGCTTCAAATCAATACTGATCTCATCAGGATCTGTCACATCTGTTGAAAGTTTTTGGTAGACATACAAACATACATACATACATACATTCACACATACCAACGCTTGAGATATATATTTTAGATATATACACTAGTCATATATATCTATCTATATATCTATAAAAGTGAAAATGCGTGTGTGTACATGTACCCTACCAAATAACTCTGTCAATTTTCGGTCTAGAGACTCGAGATTTGACATATGGAGTATTGAGATTTGCCAACATCAATATATTACATATTAAATACTCTGCAATGGAATTTCCAGAGGTCCTGAAACTATTAGAGCGAATGGCTTTCTTACATCTAGCAATCTCTACTGTGAAGGGGTGGGATTTTGCTACTTGTCAGGTTTGTCGGGATATTTATATCAAGAGGGTACAAGTCCTTGTAGTTCGTTCAGAACATTCACCATCAAAATACTTGAAGAACAGGCAGAGCGATGCAACATTTCATCGATGGGACAGAGGCTGAAGCTTAGATGACAGTTCAAGACCTATCAGATTGGCAACTCTCTTCTGTACTCTGTCCAGGACTGAGAGACTAGTAGCAGATGCACCAGCCCAAATGTGACAACAATGCTCCATACATAGGCAAAAGTCAAGTATCATGGTTCAACTCTGCTCTTAACAGAAACATTCATTTTAAACATGCCCGTCTTATAAAAGAACCTACTGTTGATTTTATATGTCGAGCTCTTCTACTTGTGCGGTGATAAAAACTTCTAAAATGCACTTGTGATGTTCGGCTGTATACAAGTGTTACTTCTGGTCAAAATCGGTCTGTTCTTTGTTTAATCTGATTTTTTTGATTATCAATTTTTGATATTTATTGGACATATTTTGATACAAAACCTTATACACGAACACTCCCAGGCGTATAAAGTACATTTGTGTGAAATTTCAACACAATCGCCTAAGTCATTTGGAATCCATAGAGCATGAACTTACACACACATACATAAAGCGTTTTTTATATAAGTAGAAATATGACATACATAATATATTTCCAAAATTTCTGTTTCTATTGAATATTTTAAAGAGTTTTAGGAATATAATATGGCCATAATTTTCCATTAGAAAATTGAAATATTTCAGATTTGCATTAAATTTGATCCATAGTCATTAGACAATAATTAAGCAAAATTCCCTGCACTTTTTTTTTTAAACCCCTCTGCCTACTATTGTTTTTTTTAAACCCCTCTGCCTACTATTGTTTGGATTCCCCCCACTACGGCTATTACCCCGTCCCCCGCGTTCCTTAGTACATCACCTACACACACCCGGACTACGCCGAGCATTCCCGCTGGTCTATACATATATACATATATATATATATATATTGGATGTGTATGTTGAGCAAAAAAAAAAAAAGTTGTAGTAGGAAGGCAGGCTTAAGCCATGAATTTTAAACATTTCCTAGAATCTAAAGCATGTAATAGACTTTGATCAAAATTAGAATAAGGATTCTAGATATAAGATTTAGTAGCAGTATATTCTAATCTCCATAAGGGGACATTAAGTAGTGCAAAACTGTTCCGTTCGTGGAATTAATATCCCCCGTTCTGGGATTCTTCTAGAATATATAAGTAATAGAAACAGAATAAAACCAAACAAGACAATCCCCAAAGCGATGCAGAATTTTTCAATCACTTGGAAAATACTTCTGCACTCGCTTAAAAAAAAAAAAAAAATACGTCTAACTTAATACATCAGAATTGTTTGAAGACATTATTATTCATATATATATACTTTTTTTTTCTAAAGAAACAAGGATACATGGAAAAATGCCATTATTGTAAAGCACCTGCTCAAAAACTAATAGCACCTCATAATGAGTCACAATGGAATTTGTGTAAGGAATAAAGTTGATTACGTCTTCCCATCCCCAGGCAGTTGCAATATTTCACACAGGTTAGTGATATTTCTGTTTCATTTTTTTTTTCTTATTTCGCAGAAGACAATTAATAAAAAATTGTCTCCATATTTCTTACAATTCTCTCCACATTTTGCCAAATATTTTAGTCTTCAGATAACGTTTTAGCTCACAAGATGAGAAAACTTTTCAAAAAGCTAAATCTGAGCATATGTGCATGCATACATTTGTTAAAGCTGAGATAGTGATATGAAACAAAAAGGGGAAAGTAGAAACCTTAGTTGAGGTCAGCATCCCTACCGATGCCAACCTAAATAGTGTGACACTATCGATGTCATCCTTCAAGTATTCGGAAATAAAAATAAAGGAAATAGGTTTATTAGCAGAACAAATGTATAGGAAGTTGTTCAAAGCACACAAAAAGAACTAAAATAGGATTGTTAATCAAGGTGTGGCATTGACTGGGACAAAAGGACTCGACAATAGAGTTCAATCTTTTTAGAGTTAGCTTACGGACAGTTTTAGGTAATAAGTTTTGTGACAGTTTATTACAATTAGGGACAATTTACAGACAGTCTTGGGTTTGCGACAGTTGTGAGTTTGACACAGTGGAAGACAGGACATGGCTCAGAGCAGATTGAGAGGAACTGACGTCAACTGGCGACAAAGAGGCCTCGATAAACCATGTAGATGTGGACCTTAGTGTCCAAAGCATCATTTAGATTATGCTTGTATTTTAAAAACAAATTTTTTTTAAGTGTTTCTATTTTTTTTTGTTGTTGTTGCAAATGTGATGCGAAAATTACTAGCCTGGATCTGAATTCATTTTTACTTATTTTTTATTATTTTGCTGATTAAAGTGATACATTGCAGCAGCCATTACATTCTCTAATTGTATCAAAGTTTACGAGTGCTGATTCAAAAAGTCTTTGGTAAGATGTCTTTAAAATGAACTTAATAAATCTAGTTTGTTTAAAGTTAAATGAATGATTATGTTGTAGTATATGAGAGAATAGTGTATTTTGGGAATTTTTTTGTTTGTTTGTTACCTTTATCCAGCTTTTCTTAAGTTCACATTGAATTTCACCAATATATATTTGATTGTAATTATTGCACGAGACATTATATATTTCTGCATCATGGACACATCACATATTTCAAATTCCTCAATAACTGGCTATGTTTGCCCACGATTCTATTCCAATAGACTCTGGATGCTACTGTTAGAAGCAGCAGATTTGAAAATCTCTGCTACTAAATGAAATAGCATGTCACTTGCATCCAAGCTACCTGCAAGGGACAGGCAATCCTCATTCAATAGCCAGGAATGGCTCACCACAAGGAACAAAGCAGCCATGTTGAATAGATAAATATATTTATTTATATATATATATATATATATATATATATATATATATATATACTAGCATGGATACCCAGTGTTGCCAGGGTCGATATGAAGTTCGGTTTCGCCACACCTGCTATACTAAGGATATTGAGCAGTTTTTCATTATTATATGTGAACTCCACCATTACCTCAAAAAAATTTCAAAAATAAAAGAACAAATGAAAACACAAAAATGTACCCCCCCTCGAAAAAAGAAGTACGTGACAAACTCTCCACCAGATATTTTGGCAGAAGGGATACAAAGGGAAGCTATTTTCCGGATATTGAGCATCTTTTTATGACTATATTCCAGTTTAAGTAAATTTCTTTTATGCTACCTCAGTCTAGAAAGATTTGTTTTAGGCTCTGTTGCAACGAAAACAAATTGTAAATAATTCAGTTTCAAAAATATCAAAGTAGAATCTGTGTTAACCGAATGTTTATGCTATAAAAATGATGAGTTATGACTTATTACGTTATTAAAAGAAAAAAAAAATTAGTTACGATGTCAAAAAAAAAAATGCGAAGAAAAAAAAACTGGTAAAAAAACGTAAATGAAAGTTTTTTTATTTTTGTTTTAAATAAAGAATCATAGTTGAATTGAATTGTTTGTTTATTTTAAAATAAAAATTCACTGGACCACAATGTTAATTGCAAAATCACGGAAATTATTTTATTTAAACTAATTCCAAAAATAATGCTTGAAAGTTTTTAGTTTTAATATCCACCAAAAAAGAAAACATACACAAAAAAAAATTTGTGCTCAAACCGATTCATAAAAAAAATCAATGTCGGTAAAAATAAATTAAATGAAATATGTTATCAATATAAATCAAATTTAAATAATAAACTTAAATAGAACACTTAAAATAATTCTCTCACTATAAACAATAACTAACACACCGCTATTTAATAAAGTCGATTTTTCTTAATGTAATGTGCAAATGACGTCACCTCTTTAATCTTATATTTTGCAATAATCATAGTATATATAGGAATGAATAATATGATGGAGTAATGGATTTTTGTATAAATCAACTTGTGAACAAGCAAACAGACAGGAATACGAATTTATATATATAGATATGCATACATACTAGTGGTGGGACGATTAATCGGAATCGGAATCGTTAATCGTAGGAATCGTGTATTTTGGGAGGTATCGGAATCGCATTGTTAAAAAATACCTTAATTTTCCGATTTCTTCATTACGATTCTTTTCGTCTGATGTTGAAAAAAAGAAAAAAATTTCCTGATATTTCTAACCGCAAGAGAGAAATGTAGCATGTTATAAAAAGAAACCAAAGAAAATCATTATTAACAGGGCAATGCTTAGTGCCCCCTCCCTTACAAGGTTCATTCATTCAGATCTATTGTACCTATTTACAATGCCTCCCCACGGGACAGAGTTAGACACCAGGGTCGTTTTTTAACGTGGAGAAAAGGTACAAAAATAAAAATTGTCTCAGTCGTGAAGGATTTCTCCTCCGCCGAAAGAGAACAAGAAATAGAAGTGCAAAACTACAAAAGAGTTAACTTGAAAAGTATGCAGGGCTGTACATTGCGAGTAAAAAAAAAAAAAACGCTTATCTTTTTGGCGACTGTTTTTTTTACTGACAAATCTTCTAATAGTGAATGAAAATGCTTTTTCAACTTATATTTTCTTAAAATAAAACGAGCAAAGTCAAATTATTTAAACAGTAAAAGGTTTAATAGAACAATATACTTTTTTTCTTTTTTTAAAAGAAGGCTTTTGAAAGAAATATCTCTAAAATGAAATTGATCACGTATTATTTCGCAAAGTTTTGACAGTAGTCGGCTTCTTTTGAAGTTTCAAAAAGAATATCATTGGAATAACATTAGAACTACACATGCTAAGTGGTGGTTTGCGGTTAAGGTCTTCAGAAAATGAAAAAACAAAAACAATTATTTTGCTATCTCTTAAATACAGCTTTATATTTAATTTAAGCTACTACTGGGTAAGTCAATTTTCAAATATTTTTTTTTTAATTTACATTCTATTAAAATATTCAGCTCATGAAGCAATTAGATATATTTTTTGGAACTTCTTTGCAGATCTCCCCCCCCCCCAATAAAATAAAATATTGGTTTATTTAGATTAGATAACATTTTTGGTATTATTTTACTTTAGGGCTTGTCTCACGTTCATATAGAAAAATATATTTTTTAAAGTAGATTTAGGTGTGCTGAAAACGCCACCCCATTCTCGAGTAACTCTTTATAAAATACCTATTTCGAATTTTCTTTTTATCCCGAAAAAATAAAAAAACTTATTCTAAAAAAGACATGGGGCCTATGTTTTTTGTACCCCTCCCCCCCCCCCCAAAAAAAAAACACCATGAACTTTATAAACAAACAAAAACACGTGTTAGATGCTTCCTTCCATATTTTAAAAATTATTTGCCGGACCCAATTTTGAATGCAATATTTGTTTATAACACACCCGAAATTATATGAAAATTAAGATTTTAAAGGCAAGTCCTGTGGTAGTGTATTATCGACATTTACAAAAAAAAAAAACAATTGCCTTTCCAAAATTATCCGCAATTTTTAAAAATTAATTTCCATCTAATTTTAAATTGTCCACGAAAGATTACTACGCTTATGTCACTTTAATACGAGTGTAGGTGCACATATGGCACACGAATAGCCTCAGTGTGCACGCGAGCGTACCTTAACGAAAGCTGTAAAATGGCCGAAAATAGTCTGAGGGTTCAGGGACTCGTGCCCACTAGCGTAGCTAGGGGAGGGGCGGTCAGCCCCGGGTGACAGCCATAAAGGGGTGACAATCCCTCCCCCAAAAAACATTTTTTCAGCCAAGCTTAGGTGCGAAAATAGTCGGAAATAGAATTTATTTATTATATATTATGGAATTTTTAAGTTTTAATTTAAAATCCTTTTTTAGAATATTACAAACTCTTAAAAAAATTAGTCATTGGAAAATCTTTTGCCGATTTTTATTGAAAACTTTTGTACTTTTGAAATCATTTGATGACATTTAATTTTTTAACTGTGGAAAAATGAGAAAGAAACGAGATATATATATATATATATATATATATATATATATATATATATATATATATATATATATATATAAACAAAGTCAACCAAGAAAAAAAATTATTAAAAATATGTATTGTTGCAAGAGACAGGATTCGAAGGATTTGCATGGCAGTATGGATGGGATGGCATTCCTGATGCAGTCTCAGTATTTTTAGATCATTTTTTACTCCCACTCCCGAACACAAAACCCAGAGAGTAATTCAAAACTCATAACTTTTTTCCTTTATTGAACATTCTTCCAAAATATACTATTAAAGATTTAAAAAAAAAATAATAGAAGTGTTTGTTTTTCATTCTTTTCTAAATATTTTTGAAATAAATATTATAACATACTTTATACTTCCATATATTTTTTTTAAATTTGGACCAAATGAAAATTCGTTGAATTTCTTGAAATCTTTTAACTCTTTGGTCCACGACTTAGCAAAATTACCAACTAGTCACTCAGAGCAGTTTTATTAGTGAGGGTCGAAATCGCAGTGTTTTTTTTTTTTTTTTGCCTAAGTCACCATCTAGGTGTCACCAATTTTTTTTAACCCTCCTTAACTTCAAAGAGTAAATACAATATATACAACTAAAAAAATAATTTTTAAAAATGCTGATTCTATTCATGAAAAATTCTTTTAACTAGAAATTAAAACTTAGGTAAAGATAGCTGACTGACAGCAACAGGAGCACTGGTTAACTACTGAACCACGTGGAAAGTTGTGGGGGGAGGTAAAAAGGAAATTAAATGATGATAAATTATGATAACCGTCTTTGAAAGGCACTAAACTCCTAAAATTTACTTCTTTAAAATTTTAGGCGGCATTCCCCGGCGATTTTAAAGCACTCTCTCTCTCTCAAAATAATTTTTAAGTTCGGAAAGATATATTTATTATAACCGAATTCCTGTATGAAGACCGGATGTACTTTATTGGACGTTAATTTGTGAGATAAGTAATTTTTCAATGTTTAATATGTTTTTAAAGTTTCAATTATTGTTTTTTAATTGCGTTTTTTTTTTTACAATTTATTTAAAAAAAAAAACAGGGTTTAAAATGTATTTTTCAAGGTAACAAGCTTCGAAAGAAGTCTAATTAAAAAAAAATCATTTAATTTTTAATTTCGACAACTCTGAGAATTTAATTATTAAAAAAATATTGAAATGTGACATTTTTTTATTTAACATAGTTCAATTAATTTTCTTTCAATAATTCATTTCACTCAACAAACTTCACCATTTTTTGTTTTGTTTTTTTCTCTTTATCTGTAATTTTGGTATTATTATTTTTGCTCAATTTTATCTAGTATTTCATTTGTTTTTTATAGTGGTATCATTTTTATATGTGTTCCTTTGATATACGCTATTTCAAAATTAGTTTGGCTAAACTTATTCTTCACGTTAGAAACAACGTGTAAAAGTAATGAAAAAGTAAGAAAAACAATAGATGTTAACTACTCTTTGTGAATTATGGAGGTCTGAAGAACTGCCGTCACAAATACAACTATCAATAGCCAAACAAAAAATCGTTTTTGAAATTCCTTTAATTGTAACTTTTCGCTATACCTACCTTTTGGTATAAAACACAAAAACTTTCGATTAATGGTATTTCTCAAATATGGTCGTTAACTTTGGAAGGGTTATTTTGTATCTACAGCGCCATGTCACGTGGTATATTATTTTTTTCATCACGCACGTTCATTTATAAATTATTAAATTGAATATTTATCTTTTTTTTATATTTAATTAGTATATATTTTCTTTCTCTTCTGCTATATTTTTTTATTTAATTCATTAAATCTGTTAATTATGAGGACCAAAATAATGAATCATGTTAATTTATTCTAATTTTCTTGTTTTTGTTCTGTTATATAAATTCTATTTTATTTGTTTTTGCTCTGAAGGATAAATTCTATTTTCTTTGTTTTTTTTCTGTATTCCAATTAAGTAAAATAAATTTTCTCTAAAATAAATTTTGCTAATTTTTTCCGTTTAGTTTACCATATAATAATTTTATTTAAACCAAAACACGATGGTGTAAACATAAAATATCTCTTCCAAAGTTAGGGAACATATTTGGGAACTACCTGACCATAAGTATAAAACTACCTGGTATATTTCAAAACAATAATTCCCTAGGAATCGGAATCGTACTTGGTATCGGAATCGTTAATCAATATTTTCCTGGAATCGGAATCGTATAAAAATTAGGAATCGTCCTAATACTAATACATACATACATTTTATATATATATATATATATATATATATATATATATATATATATATATATATATGTATATATATATATATATATATATCCACATACAGTATTGTTTTGCTGTTTCACAGCTCATCAGTGTGACTAGACAAGCAACTACCTCAAGCCAGGATCGAAACCCGACCGCCCATTTGACAGTCGGAGCTTCTAACCATTGCGTTATTCGGCTGCTGCTATGTGGGTAGTGAATTAACAATGTTTTGACATTGTCCAAATAAGCTCAATTTGTTTACATAAAAAGCATCGTTTCATATGCTAATGGTAATTTGTATATCACCTCCCAATATGCTCAACCCAAGATAGGGAGCATTATAGTCATCCACATACAGTACTGTTTCGCTGTTTTACAGCTCATCAGTGCAGCTAGATAAGCAACTACCTCAAGCCAGGATCGAAACCCGACCGGCCATATGACCGTCGGAGCTTCTAACCATTGCACTATTCGGCTGCTGCTATGCGAGCAGTGAATTATATATATATATATATATATATATATATATATATATATATATATATATATATATATATATATATATAGAATTAACATGCTAGGGAAAATGATCTTCATTTTTCCACAAAATATCCTCAAAACTTTATGTTAACTACTTGGTTTGCTTCTTTTTTTTCTTTGTCTGGAAATAAGACTAATGAAGAGTAAAAAAGAATTTGTAGTAGTCTTGTGATTCTAACTCCTATTTTATCTCTGTGTTCTCATCCTCCATGAGCGAGGTTTCTGACAAAGGAGGAGGAGGGGAATGCTGTCCTCCTGGTCAGGAGTTTTCTATGAGTAATAACTAGGGGGAACTTCCCAAATTCTTCCTATTCCTATTCTTGTTGCCATGTTACTAATATGAGCACTGGGGGTAAACATTTTTAACTGAGCTGGTGTTATCCGCCAGAGAGTATGGGACTCAAACCTTGGTGCAAATCCTAAAGAGGCTGTCCTATCAGTAGGTGCAAAATACTGGGGTTGCTGCATTACCATCTGGTAAATGGAGTCTGGACCATGTCGTAATCTCTGGCGGAGGCCTCTCAATGCCATGTTAATGGAAACTGTTACGGCTTTTCCCTTGTCAAAAAAGAAAAAAAATGTTCAAAAGAGAAAAAAAAAAAATAATTACTTTCCATCTTTCTCTTTCTTTCTCTCCATGTTCTTCTCCAAACAATTCTGTTGGCCTTTCCTACAAAACCTCCCAACTTCACTATGAAGAGAAAAGACAATTTTAAAAACATTGAACCCAGAACTCCAGTCCAATTTCCAACGTAGACACCTGCTACCACGTTTCCTTCTTTAACATGAAGAGTTTATGTTTCAACCTTCTATAGGTTGAAATCCAATTACAGGAAAGCCAACCTGACCTGTTGTTCCTTTATAAAACTGTTTCCTTGAACAATTTCTCAATGAAAGGTTATTCTACTCAACCTCCAAACCTGACCTTCAAGATCGCCATGAATATACAATATGTGCCGATATTAAGGATGGCTTCCCTTGTGGTAGGGACATTTCCAAAGAGAATCCTAAACTATCCTTGAGTAGCACTTACAGCACTGCTTTCTAATCTGCCCTATACCGTCCGTGTAATGATGATTTAAGAGTATTATGGACAAAATTGAGTATATTCTAACAGCCCATCCCATGTTGAATAGCTGGTCACCATCTTTAAGAGTATTATGGACAAAATTGAGTCTAATCAAATAAGATTATGAAGGGAGGTTCTCTCATGACTTCTTCCTTACTTATGATCAAACTTACATTGTTGACAGCGTTCTCAATACTGATAGACAATTTGCAAACCGTCTACATCTTTTTCTGACAACCTGGCATAAACTGTGCTCATCTTCCATTCCGTTTCTGCTGGGATCCTCTAATCATTTGGTTGTCTTGATTAAGATTAAAACAAAGAGTAACAGAACCTCAGATGTCACTCTCTATCACTCCTGAATGTGCTGCTAAAATTGAAAACAGATATCACTATTTTAATTGCGTAAAACAAATGTTCGGAAACTAAAGCCGCCTATTGGACTGCCTATTGCAAAAATGTTATAGAAAATGTGAGAGAGTCTTTTGTCCTATCAGGTTTAAAATAGCTAAGCAAAAGCTAGTTTCCCACAGGTGATGGTGCATAGCAAACAGGGTTCTGAAAAGATGAGTATCTTCTAGCCTAACCATCATCGGTATCTTCTAGGCTAACCATCATCGGTATCTTCTAGCCTAACCATCATCGGTATCTTCTAGCCTAACCATCATCGGTATCTTCTAGCCTAACCATCATCGGTATCTTCTAGCCTAACCATCATCGGTATCTTCTAGCCTAACCATCATCGGTATCTTCTAGCCTAACCATCATCGGTATCTTCTAGGCTAACCATCATCGGTATCTTCTAGCCTAACCATCATCGGTATCTTCTAGCCTAACCATCATCGGTATCTTCTAGCCTAACCATCATCGGTATCTTCTAGCCTAACCATCATCGGTATCTTCTAGCCTAACCATCATCGGTATCTTCTAGCCTAACCATCATCGGTATCTTCTAGCCTAACCATCATCGGTATCTTCTAGCCTAACCATCATCGATATCTTCTAGCCTAACCATCATTGGTATCTTCTAGCCTAACCATCATCGGTATCTTCTAGCCTTGCCATCATCAGTATCTTCTAGCCTAACCATCATCGGTATCTTCTTGCCTAACTATCATCGGTATCTTCTAGCCTAACCATCATCGGTATCTTCTAGCCTAACCATCATCGGTATCTTCTAGCCTAACCATCATCGGTATCTTCTAGCCTAACCATCATCAGTATCTTCTAGCCTAACCATCATCTGTATCTTCTAGCCTAACCATCATCGGTATCTTCTAGCCTAACCATCATCAGTATCTTCCAACCTAACCATCATCAGTATCTTCTAGCCTAACCATCATCGGTATCTTCTAGCCTAACCATCATCAGTATCTTCTAGCCTAACTATCATTAGTATCTTCCAGCCTAACTATCATCAGTATCTTCCAGCTGTAGAAGCCAGAAAGGAGTTATCCCCCTTTCGCTCAGACTTTGCATAAGTGGAGTTATCCCCCTTATAAAAGGACAGGCGAATCGCCATTATTTGTTTACACTCATTCACGGCGACACGCTGTCGGATTAGAAAACCAGCTTGCTTAAAACGCAAACTTTACATGGCGCTACGAACATATTGTCACTTTAAAACGTGAAATACTTATATCGCAACATTGAACTAAAGATATCGTTACACTATGGAACAAGAAAACGTTCTCTTATTACGTCAACTAGTCGAGTTACAAAAAGAAAACATCGAATTACGGAAGGACATCTTACACGGACGTGCGAACACGTCGCAAACAAAAAGAATGCAGCGACCTTCTATAGGTCTGGACTCAACAGATAGCAAATGGGCACTCTTTTTAGACACCTGGTCACGGTACAAGGAGATGTGCAGACTCAAAAATCCAGCTGCAATTCGAAATCAACTGCGAGAAGCATGCACACCGGAAACGAACAGGTTACTGTTTGAGCTCATTGGACCAGAACGAATCAACAATGCGGCAGAGGAGTACCTTCTTCATCAAATACGACTGGTGGCCGTTCGAGGCTTACACAAGGAAGTCCACCGACAAACGTTTCACTCCATGAAGCAAAATGAGGGTGAGTCAGTGACCCATTTTTTATCGAGGTTACGTGGCCAGGCGAAATTTTGTGAATTTCATATTCAGTGTCCAAACGAACCCACTTGCCGGCAGCAGGTTAATTACTCAGACGATATGGTTGGCGGGCAAATGATGGCAGGGTTAAGAAATATCGAACACCAGAGAAGGGTACTGGCAGAGGCAGCTACACTTCCTACCTTGGATCTAAAGTTTTCACGGTTGGTTTGCCTGGAGGCAACAGACGAGGCAACTCCACACTTTTCCGATACCACACAACCTCTCGCGATGTCTGGGGTACAAAGGTCGAATCAAGTACAACAAATGCATGAGGCAAAGGCCCTGTCGACCCCACGGGACACCAAACCTTGCAACGGTTGTGGAAAAACATCACACCGAGGTGGATCGATGAACCGGAAAGATTGCCCAGCAGTGGGACTCAAGTGCCACTTTTGTGGAATAGTAGGGCACATTAAAAAGGTGTGCCGGAAAATTAATAGATCCAAAACAGAGGCTATAAAAAGCAGGGAGTCGTTCATGTTTTGCACCACGGATAAAGCCCCTACTCGCAGACACAATGAGAGACAACCGGCAAACATTCCTCACCTTGAGTGGAATGGGAAACAGTTCCAGGTGGGCGCACCAGAACCGCCCCCCTCAGTTACAGCAGAGGTAACTATAATGAACAAGTGCCATGCGACCTTTGGAAGGGTGCCAAAGAAGCCGATGAAAGTGAGCACCCACGCCATCCAAGCCTTCGCGGACACAGGAGCCCAAACTTGCTCTGTTGGCCCCGAGATTCAAGGACTCCTCGGGTACCCAAATGGGTACTTGGTTCCAACTACCCATCGGATAAGGGGTATAACAAATAGCCAGTTACACATCAAGAAGGTCCTGTTTTTACATATTAAGATCAAGAGAAACACGACAGGCAGTGTACGTGTCTGACAACACATCTGGGCTCTACTTATCACAAACGGCACTTAAGGAGCTGAAATTATTGCCATCCAATTTTCCTACATCATTATCGCAAAGCAGCTCAGCGGAAACAGAAGAGACGGCCCCTTGCGGGTGCCCACGCAGAGCACCGGCTCCGAAGAAACCAGCAGCAATCCCATTGGAGCCAACCGACATTAACAGAGAAAAATTGGAGCAATGGCTAAAGGAACATTTCAAGGCCAGCGCATTCAATACCTGTCCACACCAACCACTCTAAGTAATGAAGGGTAAACCCTTAGAAATAAAATTCCTCCCAGATTCGACACCGACGGCAATCCACGCACCAATACCTGTCCCCCATCATTGGAAGGAAAAGGTGAAACAAGATATAGACCGTGACGTGGCACTGGGGATAATCGAACCCGTACCGGTAGGCACACCAACTACTTGGTGCTCGAGAATGGTGGTCACACCAAAAAAGGATGGGTCCCCAAGGCAGACGGTGGACTTACAAAAGTTGAACGAGGCGACCATGAGGGAGACGCACCACACTTCGTCCCCATTCAATCAGGTCTCGGTAATACCTGCACATACCAGGAAGACTGTACTCGATGCGTGGAATGGTTACCACAGTTTACCGCTGTCTCCAGCTGCACGAAATGCCACCACGTTCATCACTGAATGGGGTCGATACAGGTACTGTCAAGCCCCTCAAGGATTCCATGGATCAGGAGATGGCTACACCCGTCGATTTGATGATATCACTATGGACATGGCTCGAAAAACTTGGTGTATAGATGACAGTCTCCTGTGGGACAACTCAATGGAATCCTCATTCTGGCACACAATTGAATATATAAACCACTGCGCCGATAAAGGGATTGTGTTTAACCCAGACAAGTTTCACTTTGCTGACATGGAAGTGGAGTTCGCAGGGTTTCAAGTAACAGCGAACGGGGTCAAACCCACAAGTGGAATGACTGAAGCCATCCTGAGCTTCCCCACCCCGACAAATATTACTGGGGTTAGGTCCTGGTTCGGACTCGTAAACCAAGTCTCCTATGCATTCTCACAAGCGGAAGTTATGGCCCCATTCCGAGAGTTGCTGAAAACAAAGGACAGGAAATTTTATTGGGATGAGACATTGGAACAGATATTCCAAGAATCGAAAAAAATAATAGTGAAAAGAATTGAAAAAGGCATCCAAACGTTCGAAATGAACAGAGCAACAGGACTCGCGACAGACTACAGCAAAACAGGGATATCGTATTTTCTGTTTCAAAAGCACTGTAGATGTGAGGGGGAATTAAACATGAGTTGTGGGGATGGCCATTGGACACTCATCCTGGCGGGATCCCGTTTTACCAACAACGCGGAATCACGATATGCACCAGTGGAAGGTGAAGCCTTGGTTCTGATCTATGGGTTGGAATCATGCCGCATGTTCATACTCGGATGCCCAGACTTGGTGATTACAGTGGATCACTTACTGCTCATAAAGATATTTTCAGACCGAGCCCTGGAGAATATAAAAAACCCACGCCTGTTAAACTTCAAGGAAAAGTCACTCATGTATAAATTCCGGATAAAACATCGACCGGGGAAACTCAACTTGGCCCCTGACTGTGCATCTCGGTACCCAGCGGGCACCCCACCAAGAGACCAGGACCAATCCATTGACACCGCAGTCAAAGCCGCCCTCACATCGATGTACGAGAATGATACTACGTTAAGAGCCATCACATGGGGAAGGATTGTGGCTGCGGCAGCCACAGACGAAGAATGCAGGACTTTGAAAGAACTGATTCAAAATGGCTTCCCCCAGTCACGTAACAATATCCCAACCGTAGTTCGAGTCTTCTTGCCTATGCGTGAGGAGTTATATTGCCTGGAAGGAGTGATCATCAAGGGGAACAAAATCCTAATACCTCGACAACTCCGCGCAGAGGTATTGGAATCTCTTCATTCCGCTCATCAGGGTGTGAACGGAATGCTGGCGAATGCGAGACAACGACTATTCTGGCCAGGGTTGGATGCTAATATAAGGCAAACAAGAGCCCAGTGCCGCACGTGCAATGAAATCGCACCATCTCAGCCCAGGGAACCCTTGATGTCCCCAGCAGATCCGGAATTTCCATTCCAACAAGTGGTGGTTGACTTCGTCCAGATGCAGGGTAGACACTTTATGATATACGCAGACAGGTATACGGGATGGGTTGAAGTGGCCCTAATGACGTCGGGAAGAGCCAAGACGGTGTGCGATACCTTGAGGACTTGGTTCTGTACCTACGGCGTACCGGAAGAAATTTCGTCGGATGGTGGACCACCATTTGAATCCCAGGAATACGACTCCTTTTTGAGGTATTGGGGCATACGAAAACGTACCTCATCAGCGCATTATGCCCAAGGCAATGGCCGTGCAGAGTTAGCCGTCAAAACCGCGAGACGTATACTGGCGGACAATACGGACAGTTATGGACGCCTGTGCCATGATCGGGCGGCCCGAGCACTACTGACCCATAGGAACACGCCTGTCCAAGATCTGGACATGTCTCCAGCCATGATGCTGTATGGTCGGGTCATTAAAGACCACCTTCCTGTCCTGCGGGACAAATACCAGGTTCGAAAACAGTGGACAGAAATAGGCAAACTAAGGGAAGTGGCAATGGCCAAAAGACACATGAGGAACGAGCAGTATTACAACCAACATTGTCACCCACTCTGAGAACTCCAGGTAGGAGATTACGTCCAGATCCAGAACGGGAACCACCCACGTCGATAGACAAAGACGGGGAGAATCGTGGAGACCCAGGGGTACCGACAGTACCAAGTCCGGGTCGATGGAAGCAATCGAGTGACATTGCGCAACCGTCGGTTTCTCCGCAGAATACACCCGGTAGTGGATGGCCCTCGTAACATCAGACAAGAAATCCTGAACCTACCTATAAATGTGGAGACCCCACAGGCACAACCTCCGGAGGAGGCAATGGAGGTGGAACAACACGCCGACACGGAATCCCCAAGCGAGCATGAGGAAGAAATGGAAGTGGAAGATACCACGGGAGGAGATACCCAAAAATACAGTCCTCCTCCGTTAAGGGAACCGTCAAGTCGGAGGACGAGAGCTCCAAGGGGTTTGTCGCCGCAAATGCGGGGGAAATCGCACAAGTATTTCTCCACATAAAAGATGACCACAACAACTTGCTTTTGCGGTCACGAAGGGGAGGGGAAAGTAGAGGCCAGAAAGGAGTTATCCCCCTTTCGCTCAGACTTTGCATAAGTGGAGTTATCCCCCTTATAAAAGGACAGGCGAATCGCCATTATTTGTTTACACTCATTCACGGTGACACGCTGTCAGATTAGAAAACCAGCTTGCTTAAAACGCAAACCTTACACCAGCCTAACCATTATCAGTATCTTTCAGTCTAACCATCATCAGTATCTTTCAGTCTAACCATCATCAGTATCTTCTAGCCTAACCATCATCAGTATCTTCTAGCCTAACCATCATCAGTATCTTCTAGCCTAACCATCATCAGTATCTTCCAGCCTAACCATCATCAGTATCTTCCAGCCTAACCATCATCAGTATCTTCTAGCCTAACCATCATCAGTATCTTCTAGCCTAACCATCATCAGTATCTTCTAGCCTAACCATCATCAGTATCTTCGATCCTAACTATCATCAGTATCTTCCAGCCTAACTATCATCAGTATCTTCTAGCCTAACCATCATCAGTATCTTCGATCCTAACTATCATCAGTATCTTCCAGCCTAACCATCATCAGTATCTTCCAGCCTAACTATCATCAGTATCTTCTAGCCTAACCATCATCAGTATCTTCCAGCCTAACTATCATCAGTATCTTCTAGCCTAACCATCATCAGTATCTTCCAGCCTAACCATCATCAGTATCTTCTAGCCTAACTATCATCAGTATCTTCCAGCCTAACTATCATCAGTATCTTCTAGCCTAACCATCATCAGTATCTTCTAGCCTAACCATCATCAGTATCTTCTAGCCTAACTATCATCAGTATCTTCTAGCCTAACCATCATCAGTATCTTCTAGCCTAACTATCATCAGTATCTTCTAGCCTAACTATCATCAGTATCTTCTAGCCTAACTATCATCAGTATCTTCTAGCCTAACTATCATCAGTATCTTCCAGCCTAACTATCATCAGTATCTTCTAGCCTAACCATCATCAGTATCTTCTAGCCTAACTATCATCAGTATCTTCTAGCCTAACCATCATCAGTATCTTCTAGCCTAACTATCATCAGTATCTTCTAGCCTAACCATCATCAGTATCTTCCAGCCTAACTATCATCAGTATCTTCTAGCCTAACCATCATCAGTATCTTCCAGCCTAACCATCATCAGTATCTTCTAGCCTAACTATCATCAGTATCTTCCAGCCTAACTATCATCAGTATCTTCTAGCCTAACCATCATCAGTATCTTCCAGCCTAACTATCATCAGTATCTTCTAGCCTAACCATCATCAGTATCTTCTAGCCTAACTATCATCAGTATCTTCTAGCCTAACCATCATCAGTATCTTCTAGCCTAACTATCATCAGTATCTTCTAGCCTAACTATCATCAGTATCTTCTAGCCTAACTATCATCAGTATCTTCCAGCCTAACTATCATCAGTATCTTCTAGCCTAACCATCATCAGTATCTTCCAGCCTAACTATCATCAGTATCTTCTAGCCTAACCATCATCAGTATCTTCTAGCCTAACCATCATCAGTATCTTCTAGCCTAACTATCATCAGTATCTTCCAGCCTAACCATCATCAGTATCTTCTAGCCTAACCATCATCAGTATCTTCTAGCCTAACCATCATCAGTATCTTCCAGCCTAACTATCATCAGTATCTTCCAGCCTAACTATCATCAGTATCTTCTAGCCTAACCATCATCAGTATCTTCTAGCCTAACTGTCATCAACAGACTTGAGATGATTATGCCAGCATCTGACAAAGTCAAACTCTTTGCTAACAACTTTGCATCAAACTCCACCCTGTATGATAATGGCCGCCTACCTCCTGAACTTCCTCTCAGGATTGAAAATACTTTAAACGACATCCATATATCTAATGTTTCTAGACTTATCAAGCACCTTATTCCGGCAAAGTAACTGGCCCTAACAACATTCCAATCAAAGTGCTAAAAAAAATGCAACTGGAATTCCTCCTATACTAACAAAGTTGTGTAAACGTTGTCTTAAGGAGAGGTGCTTCTTAACACATTAGAAAACCTTAATAGTATGTCCAGTATTTAAAAAATATGTGGGATCAGTCTTCTGCATCTCAGTACAGATCAATTAGTCTCCAGTGTGTCGTGCATAAGTTACTTGGATCTGTGATATATAGAGAAGTTGTCAACCACCTCAGCAAAAAAAACTTATTCAGCAACAAACAACATAGTTTCTGTTGTGAGAGATCAACAGCTGATGTGCTGACGATAATATACAGGATCAGTGAATCTATTGATGATGACTTCGTTTCTAGAGTAATAACTGATGACATATCTGAGGCATTTGATAGAGTTTAGCATAAAAGTCTACTTCACGAGATTTCCAGCTAAAGAATAACTGAAAATGTCCCCTCAATGATAAAATCCTTCGTCTCTGATAGGTCTATTAAAGTATTCATTAATGGGCAGAAATCCCAAGCTCACAGTATCAATGCTGGCGTGCCTCAGGGATCGATCTTAAACCCAACTCTCTTCTTGATCTTCATCAATGAACTCCCTAATCATATTCTATGATCATTCGTCGACATACATGTAGACGATATTACCATCTCTGGCAACACTTCGAAGATCGACAATGTGTAAATTTAAACATTATCTTGTGAACATCAACATTTATCCATTTAGTAAGATACCATTTTGTAAAAGAAAATTTCAATTATTTTAGTGTAGTTACACATCTCAAACTTTTTTTTCGTATGATTTAATACTAAGCATATTTGAACTCAACTATATGTATGATTTAATACTAAGCATATTTGAACTCAACCATACAGAATTTTTTTTTATCATATTCTGTTTAGGCATACGATCGCATCATTTACCTTTGGTCAATACATTAGCAATTTGGTAAGCTGACAGAGAACTACGATTCTCAACCTACCACTCACTTCTCGAAAACTGCAATTCGTCAAGGGAAAATAACTCAATTATCTTGATTTTTCCGTGTTTACTTTCCTAAGGTGCCAACCAGTTTCGAAACATCTATTAGGCCATCCAGGGATACAATCCCTTTTGGTCAACACCATAGCTGACTAATACTAGGATACTTCATGGATCACCTTTTGTCCATAAGGGCAGATATATCGATTCTGAACTTTCTATCTTGAAATAGTTGCGTCAAGTGCACAGAACCAACAAGGGACGAAATGTCAACACAGCATTTCACAAGAGCTGTGTCTCCAAAGTAGCCTTTAGACATATTGATGTGCCAGAACCATTGAGAAAAGCTAATGTTTCAACAGCTATAACAATATGTGTGTATGTGTGTTGGGATTATATATTAGAATAGATATCGGGAATTGAAAAAAAAAAAAAAAAAAAAAAAAAAATCGAAACTTTTTGAGGTACCGAACTCGGTGTTGGAATCGGAAAAATTAATGCCTTTTTCCGATGCCAAAAAAACGATTCCTTGAACTGTTCGTTTCTTTTTTTTTTTTTTTTTTTTTTTGCTTAAAAACTTTATTTTTTTATTGCTTAAAGATAAAATGAGAAATACTGATTTTAAACTGCAAGTACAATCAAAATCTATAAATCTCTCCAAAAGTGTATGTTTTATGTTTGTGAAAATATATGTAAATAATGTTTTTTTGTTTGTTTGTTTGTTTGTTTTTTTATTTTTATTTTTACATTAATCTGAAAAGAAAATGACCATAAAAGTTTATACTACATATTAAGAGACTTTTAAAGAATCGAAATCAATAATTGTATCGTAATCGGTAACTAAAAACAGACTCAGTAATTGTATTGGAATTGGGAAAAATATTGAAATTGCCCCATCACTAATCTATATAAATAAAACAGTAGACGTGTGTGTGTGTGTGTAACTATCCAACAGGTAAATTATTAAACTACTGGTCACGTAGCACTAAAATTCTCAGGAAATAATATTCATGCACCAAGGGTGGTTTATAGCGAATAATATCTTTGCTTACATGCATGTATGTCGCATACACACTTCGGCAAATTTACATGTAAAATGTTCATTAAGCATTAGGTGACATTTTGTTTTGTTTTTTCTGCGCATGCGCGTACATTTGTTTTTTTCCCAGGCTGGAACGCTCGGTACTTTTTAATTTCAATTCTAACTAATGACGTCAACTCATTTTTTATGGTTTTGTATTTAAAAAAATCAAAAAAAAAAAAAAAAAAAAAAAATCATGCGTACATTTTACTCGCGGTTTGAAATTTGTAAATATGAAAACAAACATATCTATCTTTTTTAAGATCTCATTTTTACTTAATTTAATACATTGTTTTACGACGAAGAAGCGGGAGATAACACACGGAATATGGACAGTGCTGAAATAATAATGTTATAGTTAGAAAGCCATTCTTAATATAGGGAGGGGAAAGTATTATTTAGACTATTCTGTACTTTTACCTAACAATTTATTAAATAAGAAACTTACATTCTTATCTCTGTTTTTGTTTAGTATTAAGTATCTGTTTCTCAATACAATTTCTTGATTAGTTTATTGTAAAGCAAGTGTTGCCCAATGACTAACTGCACTTTGAAATATTTAATTTTGGAGTAGCATGATTTTTAAATAAAGTGCTTCTACAGTATAGTACACATATTTAAAAAATACAAACAATTTATAATTAAATCATGTATTTCGAAAACCGCTGAGTCATTTTCCGGAAGTGACGTCATGTGTTGATGATAGTGAGTGGGAAGACGATTATGTTGCATTAAAAAGTACCCTGGAGGCCCCTGGTATTACCAAACCTTTTTTTAGGTGAGATTGGGGTGTAGTGAATTAGTGCCAGTAAATTCTCTCAAGCATTACCACCACTTTTTCTGATTATGGGGAGGGGGGCAGTAGATTACTTCGCGCCAGAACAGATACTACACTTTAATCTAAGCCAAAAGGCTAAGCAAGCGTTATATAGTTTTCTACCAGGCATTACCGCCTTCTAAAAAAAATACAAAATAAAATATATTTTAAGTTAATAGGGGTTAAAATTATGAAAAATTATGAAATGTGAATTAATTGATTCGTGTGTTTGTAATTAAATAATCGGCGTAGACAATATATCAAAGTTATTATTTTCTTTAGGAGTGGCCATAATATAGGTTAAAATTATGAAAAATTGTTGTTGAAATTACTAACATATCCAAGAATTATGAAATATGATGAAATGGGAGTTAATTGATTGATACGTTTGTAATGAAACAATAAAGCCAGACAATATGGCAATGCTGTTATTTTCGAAAGGCGGGGGGGGGGCGATAATGTTGATTAGAATTATAAAAAATTACTGTCAAAATTAGTAACATATCCAGGAATTATGAAAAATAATGGAATGTTAATTGATTGGTGTGTTTGTAGTTAAATAATCGGCAAGACAAAATATGAAAGTAATTACTTTTCATAAAGGGTGGCCATAATGTGGGTTAAAATTATGAAAAAATGATTGTTGAAATTAGTAACATATCCAGGAATTATGAAAATGATGAAATGTGATTAAATCGATTGATGTGTTTGTAATGAAATAAACAACCAAGACAGTTTAGCAAAGTTATTATTTTTGTAAGTGAGGTGATAATGCAGGTAAAAATTATAAAAAAATGATTGTCGAAATTTTCAAGAATTATGAAAAATGATGACATGTAAGTTTATTTATTGGTCTGTTTGAATTGAAATAATCGGCCCAGACAATATATCATAGTTATTATTTTCGTAAAGGGGGTGGGGCGATAATGTGGATTACAAATATAAAAAAATCATTGTCGAAATTAGTAACATATCCAAGAATTATGAAAAATGATGAAATGTGAATGAATCGATTCGTGTGTTTGTAATGAAATAAACAACCTAGAGAATATATCAAAGTTATTATTTTCGTAAAGGGTGAGATAATGTGGGTTAAAATTATGAAAAATGATTGTCGAAATGAGTAACACATCCAAGAATTATGAAAAATGATTAAATGTGAGTTAATTTATTAATGTTTTTTTCAATGAAATCATCAAACCAAACAATATATCAAAGGTATTATTTTCGTAAGGACAGCGGGCGATAATGTGGGTTACAATTATGAAAAATGATTGTCGAAATCAGTAACATATCCAAGAATTATGAAAAATGATGAAATGTTAGTTAACTGATAGGTGCGTTTGTAATGAAATAATAAACCCCAGACAATACATTGGAGTTATTATTTTCGTAAGCGGGGGGGGGGGGAGATAATGTAGGTTAAAATTATGAATAATGATTGTCTAAATTAGAAACATATCCAAGAATTATGAAAAATGATGAAATGTCAGTTAAATGATTGGTGCGTTTTTAATGAAATAATCAGCCCAGACAATATAACAAAGTTATTATTTTCGTAAGGAGTGGGGCGATAATGTGGGTTTCAATAATGATAAATGATTGTCCTAATGAGTAACATATCCAAGAATTATGAAAAATGATGGCATTTGAGTTAATTGATCATTGTGTTTTTAATGAAATAATCGACCCAGACAATATTTCAAAGTTATTATTTTAGTAAGGGAGTAGGCGATAACATTGGTTACAAATATTAAAAATTATTGTCGAAATTAGTAACATATCCAGGAATTATGAAAAATGATGAAATGTTAATTAATTGATTGGTATGTTTGTAATGAAATAATAAACCCATACAATATATCAAAGTTATTATTTCATACGGTTGGGGCGATAATGTAGGTCTAAATTATTAAAAATGGTTGTCGAAATTAGTAACATGTTCAGGAATTCTGAAAAATGATCAAATGTGATTTAATAGAATGGTGTGTTTGTAATGAAATAATAAACTCAGACAATATATCAAAATTATTATTTGTGTATGAGGGGGGGGTGATAATGTTGGTTAAAATTAAGAAGAATTATTGTCCAAATTAGTAACATATCCAACAATTGTGAAAAATGATGACATGTGAGTTAATTTATTATTGTGTTTGTAATGAAATTATTGGCCCAGACAAAATATCAAAGTTATTTTAGTAAGGGAGTAGGCGCTAACGTGGGTTACAAATATGAAAAATGATTCTCGAAATTAGTAACATATCCAGGAATTATGAAAAATGATGAAATGTGAATAAATCGATTGGTGTGTTTGTAATGAAAGAAAAAAACCTAGACAATATATCAAAGTTATTTTCGTAAAGGATGGGGGCGCGATAATGTGGGTTAAAATTATAAAAAATGATTGCCGAAATTGGAAACATATCCAAGAATGATAAAAAATGATGAGATGTGAGTTAATAGATTGGTGTGTTTGTAAGGAAAGAATAAACCCGGACAATATATCAATTATTATTTTCGTAAGGAGGAGGGCGATAATGTGGGTTTAAATTATGAAGAATGTTTGTCGAATTTAGTAACAATCAAGAATTGTAAAAAATTATGAAATGTGAGTTAATTGATTTGTGTGTTTAATGAAATAATAAACCAAATAATATATCAAAGTTATTATTTTCGTAAGGGAGTGCGATAATGTAGGTAAAAATTATAAAAAATGATTTTCGAAATTAGAAACATATCCAAGAATTATGAAAAATGATGAAATGTGAATAAATCGATTAGTGTGTTTGTAATGAAATAAACAACCTAGAGAAAATAATAAAGTTATTATTTTCGTTAAGTGGAGGGGCGATAATGTGGGTTAATATTATGAAAAATGATTGTCGAAATTAGTAAAACATCCAAGAATTATGAAAAATGATGAAATGTGAATTAATTTATTTGTGTTTTTTTCAATGAAATCATCAAATTAAACAATATATCAAAGTTATTATTTTTGTAAGGGCAGCAAGCAATAATGTGGGTTACAATTATCAAAAATGATTGTCGAAATTAGTAAAAATAATGAAATGTGAGTTAACTGATTATTGTGTTTGTAATTAAATAATAAGCCTAGAAAATTTATCAGTGTCTGTGGGTGGTTAACAATATTTTTCTGAATTTTCGATGTTAACTTCGGGGAATGACGTCACAGTTTTAGTGGTGAGTAGAAAGACACATGATTATGTTGCTTTTTGACGTGCTCTGGGGTTCTCTATGAACTAACAAACCTGCACTTTTGGGGTGGGGCTGGAGAGAGTAATGTCCATTTTGGGGTCACTATGCAATCTCCCACAATGTCATATTCCAAAAATATGAAATAACTATGGAATCAAATTCCGGAAATTACATCGTTTCTTACTAATGTGTTGTTGGTGGTTGTGGTAGTAAGAGGGGGGGGGGAGTGGAGAACTATATTAATATTGAAAATTGTGGTAAAGTAAAAGTTGCCTAATGATCATTTGCTTCAATGCATTTATGTAATTATTTGGAAAATCTGCTCTATTATGCTCAAGAAATGATATCATTTCACTTAAAATGATGGTGTCAGTAGTGGGAAGGGAAAGAACACAGTAATGTGGAATTTCGTAGTGAAGCAAGGGTTGCCTAATCACAAAGCTTCTCAACATATTTGGTTATTTGTTTGTAAAGCCTGCTGAGTAATCTTCTGAAAATTACGTCTTTTTTCCCAAAAATTTTGTTGTCCGTAGCAGGGAAAAATGAAACAGAGTAATGTGGAATTTGATAATGAAGCAAGGGTTGTCTAATCACTTAACTGTGTCAATGTATTTATGCATTAATTTTAAAATCCTGTTGAGACATCTTCCAAAAATGACATAATTTTTCTTACAATAATAGTGCCGTTAGTGAGGAAGGAAAAAAACGCAATAATGTTGAAGTTTATAGCGAAGCAAGCAAACTCATAAACCAACACAATGTATTTATGTATTAATTTGGAAATCCTAATGATCCATCTTCTAAAAATGATTTCACTTTTCTTAAAATTATGGTAGCCTTGGTGGGGAAAGAAATTTTTCATTGTTGTACAATGCCTGCCGAGATACCCATCCAAAGGTAGGTGAACATATTTAAATATATGTTGCAAATTACCCGTCCCGAAAAGATAAAATTATTTCATATACATTCTGTAAATTACCTGTCCTAGGGAAGGTACAATTATGTCATACATGTGCAATAGCCGTCCTAGGGTAGGTAAATTATTCTTTTGCTCGAAATAGCAAATGATACATAGACATTAAAAATTTCTCTCTCCAAAGAATAACAATTATGTTCAAAATCAACTTCAATTTTCTCATTGTTTTTACAGTCTCGAGCAATGCCAGGTAGCCCCACTAGTATATATATATATATATATATATATATATATATATATATATATATATATTTATATATATAATAAATGACAAAAAGTTATATTCCGAAATTCATGATGTTGACCATCTTATAATTTATTCCTTTAATTCAGTTGATTTATACAATTCTTGGCAGTATCTGTTTCGTAGCGCAAAATCAATCAATTATTCTATCAATCAGTGAGTCTGTTATGCCCTTAACTCATCAGTTGGGGAAAAAGGAACCAAATATAAAGGGAGGTTTGTATAGAGATGATGCTCTATTTTTTATTAACTCTGGAAGTAGAAATTTAGAAAGAATTCGTCAAAGGATATATGATTTCTTTAAAAGATATTGACTTATAGATAACTATAGATAAAAATCATAAAGTAGTTAATTTCCTAGATGTCACCCTGAATCTAATTAACAACACGTATGAACCTTATCATAAACCTATTCAAACTTTATACTATATTGATTATAAATCAAACCACCCAATATCAATGAAAAAAGCAATTATACCTTGTATATCAAAAAGAATTTCCAAATTATCCCAAAATGACGATATGTTTAATAACAAGAAAAAATATTATAACGAAACACTAGCCAGATCTGGATATAAAGACGAAATAAAATATATTTACAATGTAAATAAAGCATCAGAGGAAGTGAAAATATCGAAACCTAAACCGTCACATGTTATTTCATACAATATGGCAATTATACAAATAGTAGGAAAAATATTAACGGTAATAAAAATGTTATAGACAATATAAGTAAGCCCCAAATTAACAACAGTAATACCATTAAAAAGAAAAATAGACGTAGAAATTGTGTTTGGTTTAATCCTCCTTACAGTGCACACATAAAAAATAATTTACCAAAAGAATTTTTTTAAATTATCGATAAAAATTTTCCTAGTGGAAATAGTCTAAGTAAAATTATACACCGGAATAATGTTAAATTATCTTTTTCAACGTCGACTAATTTAGTTAAAACTATTATAAGTTCTAACAATGCAAAAATAAACAAAGAGACAAATGTAGAAGGATTATTAAATAATCAACACATTGATGTGAATTCACTTTGCAATTGTAGGAATATTTATGAATGTCTATCAGAAGGTAAATGTCTCATTTCTAATATAGTATATAAATGTGATGTAACAGATAATAAGAAAATTAGAACATATATGAGGACCACAGGTTGTAGCTTTAAAGAAAGATTCAATAATCATATAGCATCCTTCAAAATACTACATGTCAACAATAAGAAAAAAAAACAACATAATTCCCTAATCCAATTTGCTAATGAAGGAAAAACAAAATTGAATACAAACTGAAATGGTTCATATTGGGTAGTGTCAGTAAATACTCACCAAACAAGTTGGGTCGATATAACCTTTGCAATCTCGAATCGTATCATATAATAATATCTAAAGAAAATCTTAACAAACGACAGGAAGTAATTCAAAACTGTTTACATAAATCAAAATATGCATTATTGCGATTAAAACCTGATTAGTAAAATTATTAAATTGAAATTGAATTGATGTACTTAGCAAGTAAAGTTAATTTTGATTTATTGAGACTAAAATGTAAATAAATAAAGTTGAAAATAAAAATGAAAATAATAAATTTAAAGTAATACTAAAGGTTAGGTAAACAATTAAATCTAAATATTTTAAGGATAATTTAAACAGTAAATAAAAAGAGAAGGATAGAAATGTTTATGTTGTACTATTTAGTATGATTTCAAAATATGTTAGGATATAATATAAATAGTATTAAATTTTATAATATTAATTTATAAGTGGTTTCATTAGATGTAAAAGTAACCAATGGACTTAAATAAAACATGATTCAGAAAATAGATTAGGAGAAAAAAATATATATGTAACTACCTTAATAGCTAATTTTAAGTATTTTCCATATGTAGATAAATATTTTATATAAATATAATCAGCAGTAAACACTTCAGCAAATCTCCTCACTAACGTAATGTACTTGCAATAACCCTTATCCCTGAGTGGCTTTCGGGCCTTGATAAGTGGTGATCACTGTGTAAAAAAAAAAAAAAAAAAAAAGCTAATGAAAATAAACAAAATGAATAAAACTTTATAACCTTGTTATATATGCCTAATGAATTTAAAAAATGATAGCATATAGGATGGCAAAATATATCTAAATTAATATTTAATATGAACAATCAAGATAAGTATGTTAATATATTACACATAACATATTTTACTGGGGAAGGATAAAAAAGAGCGTACATCGATATTTTACGATTAGGAGTGGAGGAAGAATTAAATACAGTAAAACTCCTTTAATTTGAACTTCCTCTAAAGTTGGACTCCCTCTCATTTGGACTTCCTCTCATTTGGGCTTCCTCTCATTTGGACTTCTTCTAAACCTGGACTTTCTCTAAACTTGAACGGTCTCGTCATTGAAATTGTATTAGCATATTTGATGCGGAGTTGCAGTAAAACTGCTTACATGTTTTAGTCAGATATTGCGCAGAAATGTTAATATTGGTACTATGTAATTAATGTAGATTAGCTATTGATAATTAATTTACACTAACCGTACATTTTTTTTTATCAGATTGCTATATTTAAAACAATGTAAAACAACCCATCACAATGGCTTGCAATTCTTAAAGAAAACAAGTGACACTGACTTTATTCGAAAAACGTCAAATTATAGAAAAATTAGATGCTGGAGCTGAAAATAGCGTTATATTGAAAGATTATAAGATTGGAAGAAGTACACTGTTTTACATCAAAAAGAAAAAGGAGGAAATATTGAAAGCTTATCCTTTCTCTCCAAATAAAAAACATGTCATAAGAAAGACTCTTTACAGACCAAAGCAAGTTGAATTCGATCGAATATTGCATGAGTGGTTTGTAGCAAAACAGAACAAAGGTGTAGCAATATCTGGGCCCATGTTAATTGCTAAAGCAAAATCTCTTAAGGAAGAGTTGAATATCGCAGAAGATGTGAAATTCAGTGAAGGCTGGCTTAGGAGCTTTAAGGGTAGACATGGTATAAGACAATTAACAATGTCAGGCAAACAACGGTCTGCTGATACTCACGCAGCATCAAATTATTGTGACAAATTCAAGACGATAATTGCCGATTATGGTTTAACACCAGAGAATGTTTACAACGCTGATGAAAGTGGCGTAAATTGGAATTGCTTACCTACAAAAACATTAGCCGAATCCGAGGAGCATAAAATAAAAGGATTCAAATTGAATAAAAAAAAGACTAACAGTGATGGTATGTGCTAATGCTTCTGGAACTCATAAACTTAAGCTTCTTGTCATCGGCAAATCAAAGTGTTCCCGAGCATTGAAAGGAGTTTCGCCTTTGCCCGTATCCTATTATTTTTCACAAAATAGATGGATGAATCAAAAGTTGTTTAAAAAAGTTTTTGCAAGAATTTGTGCCAGTTGTCCAGAGGCGTTTTCTTGAATTAGGTAAACCTGATTCAAAGTGTTTGCTTCTGTTGGGCAATTGTAGAGCACATCCTCCTGAGTCAGAACTCGTGTCATCTTGCGGGAATATTTTTGTGTGCTACTTACCACCTAATGTGACTTCTCTCATCCAACCTATGGATCAAGGGATTATTTGGAACTTAAAATGTTTCTACAGAAATGATTTCATAATGAATATGATAAATAATACTGTAAGTATAAGCGATTTTCAGCACCATTTTACTATCAAAGATGCCATATTTTCTCTCGCAAGTGCATGGAATCAAGTTCGAGCAAGCACATTAACAAAAGCATGGGGTAAATTATGCCCAGCGTCAAAGGCTTCTGAACTGAAAGAATCAGAGAATACATCTGGTCTAGAAAAAATTCTTGAAACCAAACGATTACCAACCAACCACGCTGTTCTTAAATCACTTAATGCAAATGATGTTGAAATGTGGGCGCAACAAGATGAGGAAACTACTGATCAATATCCTGAAGGCAGTAATGGTGATGAAAATAGCAACATCTCCCATTCTCTTTACCCTAATGTAAATAACCAAGAACACTCTGATGAAGCAATATCATGGGATGATGCAGAAAAGTCTATGGAGACGGTTATAAAATTTCTAGAAAAAAGTCCTTACTTTAGTGACAACTATATTTTGCAAGCAATGTCACTCCAAAGAGATATAATCATAAAGAAGCTACAGAACCAAGAAATTGTAGATTTTCGTGATCACTTACGGAATACAATGGCCGCACCCGAGAGCTCAATCGATGAAAATAGAAACTGCAATGAGACTCATTCAATGAATAAATAAAAAAAAAACTATTTTACATAAATGTATGATTTCTGTAGATGATAACTTAGGTAATAAATACCTAACAAGTAAGAGTAGATTTAATTTATTTTCAATGTTTTTGTTCCTGGTAATAATATTTAACAATTCTTACTTGCGATATATCGTAAACTCACCTTAATATATACTTGAAGTATCATATAAAAATGAATTTCATTTACTATTTCTTAATTCTTAGAAAATTAAAGTTAACTGCAACACATTTTTTTATCAAGAAACTTGAACAGCATCCTCTAATTTGAACGAAGCGGATGTTCAAATTATAGGAGTTATACTGTATTAAATTAGTATAGGGAATATAAATGAATCATGATATTATTACTTAGTTTGATAGTAATGTTTATAGATGATAAAGTTGAGTTTGTTAAGTAAGGTAATTTATGGATTAGAAAAACTAAATGGTAATAATCATAATATTAAAAATGTATGTATAGTAATCAGACTCCAAATATTGATCTAAAAATAAAATGTATATGATGCAACAAGTGATTATTATTTGATTGATAAGTGGTTCCAAATGTATAAACCAAATGGTTTAATTGTTAGAATGAATGTAAAAATCAATGTCATAGTTATAAGATATACCTATTGAAAATCTATTAAGATAAACTATATATTTTTTAATATATAAACTTATTAAATTAACGTCTATAAATTCATTTCTGAATTATTAGTTAAATAATAAATAAATAAATAAAAAATAAAAAAAATTAATTAAATTGCATAGGAGAGGATGTTTAAAGTATAAGGAAAATCTGAGTTGGATATGGTCTAGAATTTTTAGGTCTAAACAAGATTTATGAAACTTATTAACTAGAATTAAAATTAGAATTAGTTTTAACTGAAATATACATTTATTTAATTATAATAACATGCTATCAAAGTAAGAAACTCTGAAACATACTTATTAGAGAATTAGGATATATACAATGATAAACAATAATTATACTTAAATAAGGAACAAGTTCGAAAAATATTTATTAATACAAGATTGTCGTATGTAGAATTGAGTAAAGTTTGTGAAATGTAAAAATTAAAAATATTACCTTCAATATAAATAATAATGATGGGGCGGATATCGATAATAATATGAATAAATATATCTCTATATAAATAAAATGAACTCATAAATAAATAAATAAATTTAAAAAAATTAAAGTAAATGTAAGTAACTAATTAATCTACAATTCAACATTAGGAGATATGAAGTATAACTTAATAACTTATGACTATAAATTGAAATAATTTTTAATACTAACATATTATATTGTAAAAATTAGTGAATTAATTTATAATATAAATCATTTTAATTTTTTAAAAATAATATTAAGTGAAAGACATTAAAACTATATTAAAATTACTTATTAGTTGAATATGGATGTCTATGAGTTGTGAAAATAAATAAATATAAGTAAAGTTAATATTTCGTTAGATTTGTTCCAAGGGAGGTTACTCTGCCTCACTTTATTAAGTAAATTTAATTATTCATAATTACGATATAAAGGAGTTTTCAGATTATATTCAAACTTAACAAAACGTAAGTATAGTTTTTGAATTGTATGATTTTAAAAATTATAATTTTAATAATTAATAAGCTGGATTATAATAGCTAACACCCTAATGATCAATCTTTTTTGTTTTTTGTTTTTTTTAGCTTAGTTTAGTTTCGTATATACAAACATGTATAATAGTTTATAATTTGTTGATATTATTTTCATAAGTATGTATACACAAATTAGAATTAATAAATTTACTAATTATTAAATAGAACATTGTGGTAGAAGATTCATAAATTAATTAAAATTGTTAGTACGAATAGTTGGGTTTAATGACTTTGATAAAAATTCAATATGGCGTAATACACAAATAAAAAGGTATTTGCAGCTTCTCTTCCATTTTTCGGATGTCAAATAACACTTCAATTCCTTTTGACAGATTGATTGTTGCTATTTCTCCTGATGAGTTAAAGGCATAATAGATTCACTGATTGATATAATAATTAAGTGATTGATTTTACAATACGAAACAGATACTGTCAAAAATTGTATAAGTCAACTGAATTAAAGGAATAAATTATAAGATGGTCACATCATGAATTTTGGAATATAATTTTTTGTCATTTATTCTCTATATTACTCTGTAATTACATTGAGCTTCTTAAATAAGGATTGATATATATTATAAGAAAATATATTTCTACAGAAATATATATATATATATATATATATTTCTACAGAAATATATATATATATATTTCTACAGAAATATATATATATATATATATATTTCTACAGAAATATATATATATATATATATATATTTCTACAGAAATATATATATATATATATATATATTTCTACAGAAATATATATATATATATATATATATATATTTCTACAGAAATATATATATATATATATATATATTTCTACAGAAATATATATATATATATATATTTCTACAGAAATATATATATATATATATATATTTCTACAGAAATATATATATATATATATATTTCTACAGAAATATATATATATATATATTTCTACAGAAATATATATATATATATATTTCTACAGAAATATATATATATATATATATATATATATATATATATATATATATATTTCTACAGAAATATATATATATATATATATATATATATTTCTACAGAAATATATATATATGTGTGTGTGTGTGTGTGTGTGTAAGGAATTCAATATAAACTGTAAACTAGAAATTACAGAAATTTATTTGACAAGGAATACAAAAACTTAAAAATATTAATTTTTATACTTGCTTTAAGTTTACAGAATTATTCAATTTGTAAACCTAAAAATTTTTGGAATATGCAATTAAATAGAGAGATGAAAAAGGAACAAACCAAGTTATATGTACATCAACGTTTCATCTTTATTTCTAGACTTCATCAGGATGATAAAATTGAAAAAAAAAAAAATTAAATAAATAAAATACCAGCACAATATTTGAAAATATACTTGTTGTGAAAAGGATGTCTTGGTTCTATTTCAGAACAAAAAAGTCGTTGGCATTTCAAAATGTTGTGGAGTCAGTGAGACGTTTTAACATCATGTAGCCGTTTAAATATTTAAAAAGATATGATGCAATTTATATTCTTTCTAGCGGCCGTTGTTTACCTTGGACTTGAAGACAACAATATTATAGTCAGCTGAAAAGCAGGCAAATAAGTAGTTCTAAGAAAGAAGCTTTGATCATGGAATCTACGTTTAGGTTTAGGCACAGATAAAGAGTGGGGGAAATTATTGATAGCATTTTCAGCTTGATGAATGTTTCTCGTGAAAGTTTGGCAAGGGAAGACCATAGAGTATTCTTCTGTCAAGCGTAGAAGTAATTTTCTTGATTGATCAGTGGATTTTATTTTTGTTGTTGTATATTCAATGAGATTTCTTGAAAAGTTTTTCCTTCCATTATTATAAAAATCATACAAACGATAATAACTAGTCACGAATTACCTCCCCTTACAAGATCTTCAATACAATTGCTAGATTCGTTCACATCTGAATTATTAACAACGTTTTACAATCATAGTTTTATCATTATGTTCAGGCGTAATAAGATGTGTTCTTTTAGATTTTGCTGAATAAAATTTAAAGTACATTCTAATGAGCAAATTCTTACACTTCAAAGTTTTTGGGGTTCATTTTATATATTTTTTAAGTTGAATTAAAAAAAATATATATTGTTCTTGCTCAAAATGTCAACTTTAAGCATGGTTTTATCATTTTAATCAGTACTATATATATATATATTATATATATATATATATATATATATATATATATATATATATATATATACGTTGTTTGTTTTTGTTAGCGATACTGTTTAAATGAGTCAATTATTTATACGAAAGTGCATTTTTAGCTAAATGCATATTGGGAATAATTTTCTCTTTAACCTATTTGGTACTCCCAAATGCGAAGCGGCATATGTATTGTTTATTTAATTATATTTGAAAAACACTATATATATATATATATATATATATATATATATATATATATAAGTAAAGTTGTCTGTATGCATGCCAGAGTATCATATTTAAAGGGCTGGTCTAAGAGAAAAACTAACAACAGGTTTGGAATGAGAACATGTTAGCCGATGTCCATATCGATGTTAGAAGTTCTTGAACCTTTCTTTAAACTCATTATTCAGTAATTAAAAGTACATAAAAATAACATTAGAAATAAATGTTTCCACGTTTTTGTACAACAAACTGCGATATATTGCGATTATTTATTTGGGAACTTGGCATTGGTGTTGCGACCCACAGGTTGGGAACTACTGGTGTAGAGCTTTCTGTATTTTGATATATTATTGTATAAAGATTATGTTTTATTTTTATCACTTTATTATACATACATATTATATATATATATATATATATATATATATAATATATATATATATACCTACAATCACTTATTTGGCATTCAAATCACCACCTCTGTGTCCTGGGGACTCACTACGTTAAAATACCTACCAACATCACCAGAGAAGTGATGAAGATATTGATTGCCTGTGAATGATTCTTGTTGCTTTTATGATGCCAATAAAATGTAGATTTTCACTTAGGTAGATTATATAGGATAAACAGTGAAAAAAGATTTGGCCTCGTCTTGCATAGATTCCTGCCTTCACGTGTGTCTGCACCTGAAGCAGCTGATTAAACTACCAACATCGTTGCTCCTCCACGTAGAGTGGTTTGATTTTCCTACTTAAGAAAATTTGTCCAGTAAGGCAACTCATTAGTGATTCGGTGATAACAAGAGGCTTTTATTATTCAGAGATGACAAAATTAACCATCGGAAAGCTGCAAGTATAATTTGGGTATTTATTTATTTGCGGACTGTTATCCTCATCTTCATAGCTGATGTTGTTTCACCACATTTCGGCCAACTACGTCTCTGGCCTTCTTCGGGTGGTTAACCACGACGGGATAGGAATGCTGAGTCTCTTAATCTCTACCTTCTATACTTATTGTTTCTATTTACTTGCCTCCCCATAAGGGCAGAGTTAGACACGCGGTCTGTTTTTTTTTTAATGTAGGGAAAATCCAGTTCCCCAACAAGGTGCACTCTGGATAGGAACAAAAATAAAAATTGCTTCCATCTAGAAGGATTTCTCCTCCACTGATTGAGGTCAGAAAAGGTGAAGTGTAGCATCAGAACAGATACTACACTTTGCTTCCATAGTTGTTGTTTCACCACGTTTTGGCTAACTAATTCCCTGGCCTGCTTTGGGTAGGATTGAAACCTATCTTCAGACAATGCTCACCTGGAACTGTAGAGATTCAACGCCTCTATCTACTATCGGATGTTAGTTAGGAGAGGTGATGAAGACTTTCCATCGTGCCCTACGTTCCACTCTTTAGGAAATTCAGACCATAAATTGGTTATGGCCAGTTTGAACTAGGCCTAAACTAGCCGGATACTGGAAGCTTAATAGCACCTTACTGAAGCTTGAAGACTTCCGGCAGAAGGTTATAGAGATAATTCAGTGGGCACTAGTGGGGGTGGTAATAGAAAGTGGTGGGTTATCACTAAGGCTAAGATTAGACACTTCTGTGTCCAATACAGCCAACTCCTCACTCAAGATAGGGATAAGGCAAAGAAGGGTGTACACGATAGGCTGACCCGGGCGGTGGCTGGGGGGGGGGGGATCTCCTAAAAACAGCAATAGTTAAGGACGACCTCAACCACTTGGCCAGCGAGCAGTAGGAAGATCAAGTAGTTAGGGTTAGATTAATGAAAGTTTCCAATGAAGCCATGAACAATGTTTAACAAGTGAAAATCAGATGCGATTGGAGGAGGTTGCCTCAAGTGAATTTTAATAAGAGTTGGGTGCATAACACTAGTTTATGAATCCGTCAAGGAGCCAGGATTGAAGTCGTGCTCCCTCTGTAAAGCATGGCACACGCGGTCCTGGGTACTTTGGAACACATTTCGTAGAATAGTCCTTAAAAAGACTCTTGGTTGGTCGTACAAGTTTGCCCAATCCATGCACTCTTTCTTTTGCTCCCCCCTCCCGGTCTTCCACTACTCGGAGGCCACCTTCCACCTCCATTTTCCCCACTTAAGTTTTTCTCTTCACATCCTCTAGTAAATCGCCCCATTCCCGACTAGAGATCGTTCTGCTGGTTTTCGTTCTGGAAAACAGTGGGGAGATAATACTTAGATTAGGGGCGGGAGGGGCCATACTAACACACCCCAATAGACATTTTATTTGGTTCAATCTTTTTTTAGGTGGTGTGTCTTAGCTCTTCCCCACTTCCCACCGCAAACTAAAAAAAATAAATACACACACACACGTGTGCGCATGTACATAATTTTTACAAAAAACGGTGAAGTAGGTCTAACTCCACAGTGTGAATACGGTATTATGGTGAATGGTGCTAGCCAAGAGTATTCTTCAAAATTCTATTAACCTTTTAGAAAGACTCTGCATCCCCCCTCCTCCCAATTTCTTATAGGCTTCATGCCTAAGTTTCTTGTATCTTATTTTTCATTTTTTATGTTCTAACTTAATTTGTAAATTTCATGCAATAAACTATACAAACAAGATCATAGTGTAGTATTTGTTCTGATATTACATTTCACCTTTTCTGTCCTCGGTCAGTGGAGGGTAAAAATCCTTCATGACTGAAACAATTTTTATTCCTATCCAGAGTGCCCTTTTTTGGGTGGCTGGATTTTCCCAACATTAAAAATCGATCTTGTGTCTAACTCTGCCCTCGTGGGGAGGCAAGTAAATATGAACATCAGTGTCATTGGATTTTGGAAGTGTTCGTGTAATTATCTCCCTTGAAAATGCTCAAAAATTGGCCAGACATAAAAACAGAGAAAGTGGCGCTTATAATATAAGTGGATTTGGTATCTGTCTGTCTGAGACGGAAACTATACTATTATCTTTTAATGCTGGATTCAGCTTACTTTTTTAGAATAACGTACAATTCAGGAGGGAGTGTAGTGTAGTATCTGTTCTATTGTCATTTTCCCAGGCATTACCTCTACATTTTGAGGACAATGTAGTATATTTTCGTTCGTTATGATACAATCATCACAGGCATTATCTCTTTCTTAGGGGGCGGGGAAATATAATATGTTCATTCATTATATATTATTAATACTTTACCCACAGTTGGAGATGGAAAGGGAAGATAATAGTATTGGTGTATAAATGGATTAAATTTTTATATGAATCCAGGGCTCTTTTTTTTATATATCTATAAATATAAAATCGAAAATGTGTGTATGTATGTATGTCCACTTTTTGTGAATGTCCAAGGAAGGCTTTTTTTCCGAGAAGCGATCGGTTGACTCACTTCTTAAAACTTTTTATATCATGTCTAAATGATAATATCTAGGAGTTAACAACGGGGGTCGCCTGTCTATTTAATTTGCTCGACTTTGAAAAGATAAATATTCAACATTTTTCGATCGCCGCATGTGCATTAAGCCTTTTCGTATAATAAAAGCGAAACTAATTCTGGCAGCATTTTTCCAGAAACGTCCGAAAGCAATCAGCTTTGATCAATGTGGAGTTTCTCCTTATATCAGACAATTGCTATTCAATTTGGATAATCCCTTTTTATGGGGAGTTGGTTTACCCCCACAACATCTCGGGGAAAAAAAAAAAAAAAAAAAATGAAATCAAAAAAGCTGCCCCCACAGTAAATAAAAAACTGCCCCGCAGTCAAAGTTGACCTCATTAAGTCATTAACTATGGGCACCTGCTAATTCCTTAATAGTTAAATAAATTCAAACGTGTTTCCGTTACTATTTCGTGGTAGCCAAGTGGTTAACGTTGCACTTTTTTTTTTCACACTATAATTTCCAACTTCGCCTCAAGTGTCCGGGTTCGATCCTTTATACTTACCTACCAAAACTTTTCTTTCATTTTAACCCCCCACCCCGAAACAAACACCCGGGCAACGCCGGGTACCCCCCACTAGTATATATATATATATTTGCCATAAAACAGAGAACACAGACGATCCGTGGCTCGACACAAAACAGATATTCAAATTACACATAGCTTGGCTCTCTTTATCTGTGCTATTTATGAACGACGAAATCAAATTCGATTCTCAATGGTAAAAAATGTTGTAGTAAGACAGACAACACGGATTTTATAATCAAAGAACATCTTTTGATAAGCGAAAAACAAAAACCTTTAATTCCCCAAGGTTAGATACTCTTTTGTAAAAGTCCAGTGTCTGTTTCCATATCCGAGAAACATCCATCACCATGTAAATTATACTTTCCTTGAAGGTGGATAATTTCTAAGACTAGAACACGTTCATGAAAAAGGATGGGATGTAGTCAAGTGGATAACGTCGGTATGCCAAGTTCAAATCCAGTCGATTCCATAGCACTACTTTCACTTGCGGATGTTAGCAACCTTCAGACGGTCCCACCTATAAGTTATATCTTTATAATGTATCACTTACAAAAATATTAATAACAAGACTACTCGTTGGATTAGTATTTGTTATATACATTATTAAATATCTATCTTCCATTTTATTTCTCCACCACTTTCTCCCACTCTCTCTATTTCTTCCCTACTCTTTCTTCTTTTCCTTTCTTCTGGAAGATGGCTGTAATAAAGTGAATAACGATGCAAACAGGTGACCCGAGAGTGCCAAGTTCGAATCCAGTCCGTTCCACACAAGCACTTTCACTTAGGATGTTGGCAACCTTCACATGGTCTCTCTTTTAAGTACTTGATTTCTTTCTAAAAAGAATTCTAACTAGAAAGACATCCGGGAAACAGAGGCCAATAATAGAATGAATGAATATTATCCCTCGATCTGGACAATACAGGGTCGCACTGGGAGGTGGTAGCGATCAAGCGGATTACAGCGTGGACTGACGTCCTGGGTGTGCTAAGGCATTTGTACAAGGGACAATTTCTCCTGCTGATTATTTTTTTATATGATTTTTAGGCACAGCAAATTACTCCTGCTGATTTGTTTCCTTTTGCTAAAAAATTTTGTAAAAAATAATTATTTTTTTCAGACTTAAAAATATTAAAAAAAAAAAAAAAAAATATGTATTAAGTCAAATATAAAAAGAAAAAATAAATTCCCTTAAGTAAAAAGAAAAAAAAAAATTTCTTCACTTTTTAAAATCGTCTTTTTTTTACCCCCCCCCCATCCCCCCATAAAATGACAGTGAACAGTAAATATATTTTTCAGGTATATATTGCTGAACTCGGGAATTCTTTTAATTCAAGTAAAGACAGATTTCAAACTTCATCATCATCAGCAGAAGAATGGTAGAAATGGTCAGCACCTTGCATGCTATGTTTGGATGGATTTCCATAACAAATTAGAAAAAAAAAAAAAAAAAATCGCTGGGTTCAATGAAGTTAGATATATTTGCTCAAAACCAAGCAACAACGTTTTTGGTTAGTTGGTTGTTTTTGTTTTACAGCATATCAACCCTTTTCAGGTTATTTAATGCCGAATCAAGTGATTTTGAAGAATAATTTTTTAATAGAATATATTTGTTTTGTTCAAGTTGGTTTCTATTTAACCCATAGTTGGAACCCTAACAGGTACTACCACTCCGGGTCAGAGTGGATCTGGGAGCAATGGCAATTAAAGGGTGGCTCCACACTTCCCAAAGCCCATAAGCTGGAGCTTCACCATCGGATATAGTTTAAGGTCATAGCAAGGACCCAATGTTTTGGGGGAATTAATCAGTTATTTACCTCTCCCCCCAACATGGGGAATATGTGACAACAAGAAGGTTGGATAACAAGCCTTTGCTTCATCTTGTTGGTATATCCCTTCACTTCCTCATCATTTTGTTGATGCGTTGTAAATACATAATGTTGGCCTAAATATAAATTTTCTGCTTTTTGTGGAGGAGCCTTGTATAAAGAATCTGCATTTTCTCACATATGACAAGATCGTTCCGAAATTGGTCCTTCTGGTTTCACAAGAGAAGAATTGCCGACACATGAAGCTAATTATTTCCTGGATTTATGTTAAATTCGTGCAGAACCAATTTCTCAGGATTCTTTGATTTCCCTAGTCACTTTGGATAATCCAAAAGTGTTGGATCACTAATGCCTACCTTTTCAGCTAGTTCTGCAGAGTTCTGTGGGGATCCACCTCTGCCAACGATTCAATTGATAATTGTCAACTGCAGACGAGCACCCACAAACTTCAAATTCTTCAAATTGGCCCTTGCCATTACAACATTTCTTAAACCAACATCACAGTATACATTTGCTGACCCATGGCCGAATACCATGTTGCGTTTTTTGACCAAACTTGAACTTGTACGACAAAGAAGTTGATCAAATTTGTTAAGCTTCTAAAATTTCTGCAATAAAATGATTTAGCAACATCTAACATATAAAATTATCCTTTCGGAGTTTCAAAGTTTTTTTTTTTATTTAATTCATTTTTACTCTTATTCACCCCCATACAAGGCATATTGCCACTTGGAACATACGGGGCTACAATTTGGGAACATATCTAACAGAGGATTGTGGGAAGTTGAGTAACAAAATGTCTGTTCACATTAAATTTAAACTTCTGCATGTCAGTACAGTCAGGGAAACAGGAAACAAGAACTACTTAACTACTTTAACATGCCCGGATATCTCGCACTCTGCCGTAAGGACTCTGACAGACATATGCATGGGCTTGGAGTCTATATTCGAAACACCCTCCCCTTGACTAGAGAAACAAAACTAGAATTGGATGGACAAGCCTTTATGTGCTTCAGACTTAACATGCAACATAACATTAGTTACTTTTATTTTCTCTACCGCTCTTCCTCGACCCAGGACTGTACCCTAATAAACAAAGTCTCTGACAGCATAGATACACCACTTTCCCTCGACACTAGCGCACAAGTGCATGTATTTGGTGACTTCAATATCGACCACAACAACTTGCTTGGATTTTCTACTTACACAGAAGCAGCTGGTAGCACAACACATAGCTTCTCTATATCTCATTCCCTATCACAGATGGTTACATTTCCAACCCATTTCTCTGACCAGCAAGGACAACACACATCACTTTTAGATCTGTTTCTGACCATAGTTCCTGATGATTGTGTTACGAATGCCCACAGCCTACTTGGGAATGCTGATCATGTAGTGATAATAGTTGAAATCGCCCTAAACTCTAGAGCCAAAACGGAAAAGCTATTGCTCAAAACAACGAGATATTATAAAAAGACTGAGTGGGAAGCCATTAGGAATCTTATCAGAGACGCCCCATGGCAAAATATCTTTTTCACTTCCTGCTGAACAGTGCCCAAATTAGATAATAGAATGGTTCAAAACAGCAATTGAAGCACATGTTCCCACACGGAAATTTTATAGCAAGCCCCACTCTCCCCAATGGTTTACTTCTACTTGTGCAGCTTCCAAACGCGCAAAGGTAGCATGCGTACCGCAGATTTAACCGACATAAGTCCAGTTCAAACAGACAGAAGTATATAGAAGCCAGAAATAACTGTAAGAAAGAAATAACGACAGCTAAGAGAGAATTTACTGAAACCACCAAAAAATGCACCGAAGCACAGAAATTAGGAACCCGTGACTTCTGGAAAATCTACAACAGTGTAGTAAATAATGGGCAATCAACAATTCCTCCACTATCCAACAATCATGATGTTATTTGCTCAGCAACCGAGAAGGCTAACATGCTTGTCAGTCAGTTTGCCTCCGACTCCACACTGGACCCTGCCAACCACCCCCTCCCTGACTTTCCTTTGCAGACAGACGCCACACTAGACGATCTGAAAATCACCCCTGCTCAGGTGCATGCTATCATAAAACATCTTGACACTTCAAAAGCATGTGGACCTGATCTCATCTCGGCTGTGCTATTAAAGAAGTGCTCTGCCTAAGTAGCTCCAGTTCTCTCCAAACTTTATAACAAATGCCTTAATGAATCTTGCTTTTCTGCCTGCTGGAAAATTGCTTCCGTAGTACCAGTTTTCAAGAATTCTGGCGAAAGAATTGACCCAGTGAATTACCGCCCCATTAGTCTCCTCCCACTTTTCATCATAATATTTGAGTCCATAATTAGCCAAGCTCTAGTCCATCACCTTACAGATGCTAAACTCCTGACCGACCAACAATATGGATTTAGGCAAGCCCGTTCCACAGCAGACATCCTAACTGTCATCTCAGAGAACATATACCATTCACTTGACAAAGCAGGGGAGGGTAGAACGGTAGCTCTAGATATATCTAAGACTTTTGACAGGGTATAGCATGAAGGTCTTCTCAAGAGAATCAGATCATATGGTATCACTGGAAGAATACATAACATAATTAAATCCTTCTTAGATAAGAGAAAAATCCAGGTTGTCCTCGATGGTCGTACATCTAAACAATATGATATAAATGCGGGAGTGCCTCAGGGGTCTATCCTTGGACCTCTATTATTCCTAATATTCATAAATGACCTCCCTGACAAAATTTGATGACACCACGCTCTATAACAGACACGACAGGAAAACAAATGGATACATGTCTAAAGAAATGGCAGAAACACTAGAGGATGACCTCTAATCTGTAGTGGAATGGGGACAAAAATGGATGGTCACATTCAATGCTGCCAAGACTAAACTTGTTTGCTTCACTCACTACAAGAAACCTTCTCTACCACCAATAGCAATGGCCAAAGACTCTTTATCTGAAAGTACATATTTTAAACTCCTCGGCCTAACATTCACAGGAAAAATTACATTGAGAGCATTGCCAGGACCGCTGCGAAAAAGGTAAGTTCTCTCTACCATGCTAAGAAGCTACTAACGCCCGAAAGTATCCTGTACCTCTATAAGGCCACCATTCGCCCATGTATGGAGCATTGTTGTCATATTTGGGCTGGTGCATCTGCTACTAGTCTCTCACTCCTGAACAAGGTTCAAAAGAGAGTCACCAACCTAATAGGTCATGAACTGTCATCTAAGCTTCAGCCTCTGTCCCATCTATGAAATGTAGCATCCCTCTGCCTGTTCTACAAGTACTTTAACAGTGAATGCTCCGACGAACTGCAAGTACTTGTACCCCCTCGACGTAAATACCCATGACAAAACGACAAGCAGCAAAATTCCATCCCTTCACAGTTGAGATCCCTAGATGTAAGAGAGCCTTCTACTCCAGTAATTTCTTCCCCGGAACTGTTAGACTTTGGAATTCCCTTCCGGGTTCCTGCTTCCCCAACTGTACTGACATGCAGAAGTTTAAGTGTAACATGAACCAACATCTTGCTGTTCAACTCCCCACATAGTACCCCTATAGTTTATGTCCCTGATAGTAGCCCCCTACATCAAAGTGGCAATGTGCCTTGTTTGGGGTGGAAATGTAATAAAAAAAAGAAAAAAAAAGGGGGGAATTCAAAAATCTAGTAGTCTATCGGAAAAAAAATTATTAGAGTAGAAGGCTTTCTGGAATCTAGTGACCTTAACAACAAAGTGGGGCGGGATTTTGCTGCATGTCAGGTTGATCAGGAGTATGTACATTCAAGGGGGCACAAGTGCCATGAGTTCATCAGAGCATATTACATTAAAGTACTTGTAAAACAAAGTCAAAAACAAATAGCATTTAAAATACTGTTAAAGATTGAATTTTCACATGACTGGTGACATTTATTGGATGGATTTATATCAAATTTTTAAATTTAATTTTCGATTTTTGAGTGATTATTCAAGGTCGACTATGGCTCTAAGGAGACCATCATTT
>NC_136512.1:69355649-69403149 GCF_053919585.1 Euprymna scolopes
TGGTTTGATCTGTAGGTTCAAATTCCGCACGCAAATTTCTTCTTTTTTTTCCCATTAACTGCAAACAATTTTATAAGACTTGAAAACTTACGTTTTTATTTGGGGGTGGGGGGGGTTCTTTGCATGACGTGGTCTGTAGATTCAAACCGCGCACGTAAATTTCTTAATGGTTTTTGTTGTTGCTTTTTTTTTTTTGTTCGTTAACTGGAAAGAAGTTATATAAAATAATGTTATAAAAGAAACAGTAGGTTTTCTAGAGTGCAATGTAGAATAACATATATTTTAGACTAAGTTACTGCATGGAGGCATGTGAAGCTTTCTACCGATGACAATAAAAATATAGGTTTTCGGTGACAATAAGAATATAGGAGTGTGAAATATTCATTGATCATCATCCAATCCCGGGCAACGTCGGATCTTCCTGCTAGTAACTTATAAATTTAAAAAATGTATTTTTTGCTACTAAGACTAAGCTGCTTTACTTTAACAATTACAAGAAACCTTCCCAATCACCGAGAGCCATGATTAATAACACCCTACCTGAGAGCTCTTTCTTTAAACTCCTCAGCTTAACATTCACAGGCAACATAAACTTAAATACATACATTGAGGACACTGCAAAGGCTGCTGCAAAGGCTGCGGGTTCCTTCTACCATGCTAGAAACTTACTCACACGTAAGAGTATCCTCTATCTCTACAAAGCCACCATTTACCCACGCATGAAGTATTGCAGCCACAAATGGGCTGGTGCATCTACTAATAGTCTCTCCATCTCGCACACGGTCCGAGAAAGTCTCCAATCTAATAGGTCACACACTGCCAATTAAGTTCCAACACTTGTCCCATCGCCGTGCCTGTTTTACAAGTATTTTAATGGAATGTGCTCTGATGAACTCATTGTACTTGTGCCCCCTCAACATATGTACTTCTGACAATCCTATTGTGCAGCAAAATCCCACCCTTTCACTGTAGATGTTCCTAGATGCCGGAAAGCTTCTTACTCTAATAGTTTCTTCCCTTGGACTGTTAGACTTTAGAATTCCCTCCCTGTTAACTGCTTCTCTGACTGTACTGAAATACTCTTCATCATCGCCATTTCGTCTAATGGTTGCTATAGAAGTAAGCATTTTTTCATGAAGAATAATGACACATAAGATGCTCACTGAGTTTTCTTCAAGTTTTATTGAGCGAGAATTGACTCAAGATAGAGAGACTAATGTCGTCTTAGTTAATTATTTATGTCTTAATTTCATAACTGAAATGAGTGAGACCCACGGACAGACATCGAGATAATATTCACCTTAGATTACAAAGTTTTCTACATTATTTGCCATGGCTAATTCACATGGCTAATTCACATGGCTAATTCACATGGCTTCCACAGAGAAACTTGAACTAAAATACACTATTTTCACGCCCAGGCTTGTATCAAAGAATAATATCTATTCTGTCCTTGACCAGAGGAGGGGAAATTTTTTCTAGACTGAGGATAGGGCAAGGGAAGAGAGTAAAGGAGTGATGGGGAATGGGAAGGAGGAGGGGGAAAAGAGAAAGATAGAGAGCGCCAGTGACAAAGATAGATAAATAAATAGGTAGATTGAGGTACAGAGATAGATAGATAGATAGATAGATAGATAGATAGAAAAGATTTAAAAGAAAGAAGTTACACTAATTTTTCAACTCTTCTTTTTTGTTGCTCCAGCTCCCAGGCAATGCCGGGTAACTATGCTACCATTTAATAATTGATCTGTACTCTTTAATAACTTTCTAGGGTGAATGCTGCTGAATGCGTGTGCAGATGTCCAGAGAGAAATGGGCTGAATGGAGGATTGGTGGTTGGTTGTTTTTATTTTACGGCATATCAACCCTTTTAATGTTATTTAATGCCGAATCCAGTGATTTTGAAGAAAATTTTTTTAAGAGAATATACTTGTTTTTTCCAAGTCGGTTTCTATTTAACCCATAGTTGGGACCCTAACAGGTACTACCACTCCGGATCAGAGTGGACCTGGGAGCAATGGTAATTAAAGGGTGGCTCCACACTCCGCAAAGCTCACAAGCTGGGGCCTCACCATCAGATATAGTTCAAGGTCATATCCAGGACTATGAATGGAGAAAAAAGGGGGTTGGGAAGTAGGCGACAAAAGAGAGGAAAGAAAAAAAGATAGAGAGATAAACCTTGTGATAGTAACGTGCTACACATTTGCTCTGAGCAACACCTGCTATTCATTGATAAAAAAACATAAAAAGTGGCGTTAGACCTAGACAAGATAATATTGATTATATTCCTTCTGATGAATTGTATTACATATTAGAAACCTCATGTCAGTAGCGATTAAGTTAGCTAGTGTGAATTTTGACAAGGGTTACAATTAGTTCATGTCATGATAACCTTAATCTGTGAACAGAAACTTCCCAGAAATAGGTGACGTAAATTTAAGGCAGAGGTCAAACGTTGTAGACAAAGCAGGAGTTAAACGATAACGTCACATTTTCAAGTAAGAAAAAACTAAGGTTTTTAAATCTCTCGATGAGAAGCCATGCGAACAAAACATGACCAAGAATGTAGCCAACTGATAATCTAAGCATATGTGACTTGGATGGCTGTCTGTCTGCATCACTCATTTTGTTAAGTTAAAAATTAAACAATTAGCTAAGATAACATTAGTCTCTCTCTCCTAAGTTCATTCTCTCCAAATAAAAATAAAACCATGAAGAACATTCAGCAAATGTCTATGTTTTTCATGCATGAAAAATTTTATTCATTTAGTTAAATAGAAAAGACAATCAATGACCAATCATGAAAAGAAGTGGAAAGTGCATAAAAGACCAGCAAGTATAAAAATAATCAACACGTGTATAAACATCCCACACGCGCATGTAAAAACGCTCTCAACGCACGTAAAAACGCTCTCAACGCACGTAAAAACGCTCTCAACGCACGTAAAAAACGCCCTCAACGCACGTAAAAAACGCTCTCAACATACGTAAAAATGCTCTCAACACACGTAAAAACACTCTCAACGCACATAAAAACGCTCTCAACACACGTAAAAACGCCCTCAACACACGTAAAAACGCTCTCAACAGACGTAAAAACGCCCTCAACGCATGTAAAAACGCCCTCAACACACGTAAAAATGCTCTCAACACACGTAAAAACGCTCTCAACACATGTAAAAACGCTCTCAACACATGTAAAAACGCTCTCAACACATGTAAAAAACGCTCTCAACGCATGTAAAAACGCTCTCAACACACGTAAAAAACACTCTCAACACATGTAAAAACGCTCTCAACGCATGTAAAAACACTCTCAACACATGTAAAAACGCCCTCAACGCATGTAAAAACGCCCTCAACGCATGTAAAAACGCCCTCAACGCATGTAAAAAACGTTCTCAACGCATGTAAAAAACGCTCTCAACGCATGTAAAAAAAGCCCTCGACGCATGTAAAAACGCTCTCAACATGTGTATAAACGTTCTCAACATACATAAAAACAATCTCAGCACACCTGAGAGACCCTTACTGGGGAATGTGAACGGGCTACTCAGGCATTATTTTCAGGTCAATTCCCCTCCTTGCTTCCCAATCCCACTTTCCGACCCTGGTGTCACAATTATTCTTGTGGCCAAAAACTAAATCCTCTCATCGGATTCACAATTACTTTTATTCATGCTGTCATCATTCTCATACGGAAAGAACTTTTACACATTTTGAATTCTTTAACTCTGTTGTAGATTATCGTCTGAATTGCCCACCAGTGTACTGCAAGTTGAAACCTCTCTTTCGCTCGAAGTCTGTTGTATAGAGCCGCGCGTTGTATCTGGCGTTTGTATTTTTAAATGTTTGAACTCTCATTCTTGACGTCATTCTCGCGTTACCTACGCATAGTTTAAACACTTCAAAATACAACCGCCAGATACAACGCGCGGCTCTATACAACAGACTTCTTTCTCCAAATTTACAACATGGCAAGAAAAAAGAAAAAAAGAAACAAAACAACACACTGAAGATGGAGTATACCTCCGAAATATATTTGTGATAAATTTTCAAACAAGTAAAATATTTGTTTATTTTCCTAATATTATGTTGTGATTTGGTTTCAAGCGCACTTGATGCGCATTATATATATATATATATATATATATATATATATATATATATATATATATATATATTCAAGAAGAAAAAATATATAATTTCAGCTCACAAATTGAACAAATTTGTAAATTAAAGTAAATATAAATATTATTAGCAGAACTTATAGAAATTCCATGGCATTACATAAACAAACAATATACTACATATGAATATCGTTTTGCTATGTTTTCTGAGAATATGAGTTATTCATTGAAACTCCATGGAATAAGGAAAAAAATTTTTAATTTCTTTGTAGTCATTTTCGAAAAATAAATTGTTGAAAACTTTAATTTACAAAATTAAAATCCAATTGTTCTTTAATATATATGTATATATTAATGTAAAATTATATATAATTATTTCCATAATCTGCGACGTTGTTTTGATTGAAGAAATAATTTATATATATATATATATATATATATATATATATATATATATATATATATATATACATACATATATATATACATACACAGACTAGTACGTTTTTAATTCAGTTTTATTTACTTTAGTATATTTTTGATAAGTATATATATATATATATATATATATGTGGGCAACTGTCCTGAGTAGATATTGACTTTGAAGTAATTAAGTAATTTGAACTGTCAATTACTTTAGCTAAAAAGGAAACGCAACTAAAATCTAAAGAAGTGAAAATCCTTTTAAAAATGTCTCATCAATCATAGAAAGAAAGAATAAATAGAAAATGAAAAAACTTGATTTTCTCTTACTTGAATTAATTAAAAAAAAAAAAAGAAATATATAAAACTTAAAAAATAAAATGATTACAAAATTACTACGATCCTTCCTCCACATAGGAAATAAAAATAAAAAGGTTGATTCTTAAGATACGTTCATTCAAAGTGATGAAAATGCAGTTAACAAATTTAAGCTTCATAGCCAAACAAAAATGTTTGAAAATTGACCAACAAAGAAAAAAGCCGTTTGAAAATTGACCAACAAAGAAAAAAGCCGTTTGAAAATTGACCAACAAAGAAAAATGCCGTTTGAAAATTGACCAACAAAGAAAAATGCCGTTTGAAAACTGACCAACAAAGAAAAATGCTGTTTGAAAAATAACAAATGAATAAAAATGCTGTTGCAAAATTGACAGACCAACAAAACGGGCATTTGTAAAATTGACAGACCAACAAAACGGGCATTTGTAAAATTGACAGACCAACAAAACAGGCATTTGTAAAATTGACAGATCAACAAAACAGGCATTTGTAAAATTGACAGACCAACAAAACAGGCATTTGTAAAATTGACAGACCAACAGAACAGGCATTTGTAAAATTGACAGACCAACAAAACAGGCATTTGTAAAATTGACAAACCAATACAAAAGGCATTTGTAAAATTGACAGACCAACAAAGACATTTGTAAGCGCAGTGGATATAGATGTTGGATCTTTGCAGTTCCAGGTGAGCATTGTCTGAAGATAGCAGTTTCAATCCTACCCAAAGCCGACCAGAGGATTAGTTGGCCAAAAACGTAGTGAGACAACAACTATGGAAGGCGGTAATTACTGAAGATACAGTTGAAGATTCAGCATTCCTTTCCATCGCGCTTAATAATCAGATGAAGGTCAGAGGAATAGTTGGTCGAAAAGTCATGAAACAAAAACTCTAAAGATGAGGATAATAGTCCGCAAAAATAAACAAAACAAAACAAACAAAAAAAAGGCTATTGCAAAATTGACAAACAAAATTAACAAACAAAAATGTTATTTTAAAGTAATGAGATCACCGAAAAAATAACTATTTTAAACTTAAAAAAATTGAATTTCAAAGATCTTGATTCAAATCATCTGAAATGTTAGATATATATTCAAGGTCATTATCAGAATCTATATTGTCAGAGTCTACAAACCAATTTTCATAAGAGTTGGCAATAGTTTATAAAATATTATGATTTAGTTAAAAAGAAAAAAATTTCAGTATGGCCAATTGACCAGTTGAGCTATGAGAAAAGGTCGTCTGGTGCAAATATATAGACGCACCTCAGACAGTACAGGGCTTTACATTGCGAGTGAAACAGTCACATTTATGAGTGATTTTTCCAACTGTCGACAAGAAATAATAAAACACTTATCTTTTCGCGATTGTGTTTGTTTCACCGACAATTTTCCAAAACTCATTACTGTGTGAAAAATGTATTTTTAACCTTCATGTTTTTAAATAAAACGAGCAAAGATAAATTATTTAAACAATAAAAAGTTTAATGGAACAATATACTCTTTTTTTTTAACCAAGGCTGAAAATTTTCAGATGTTTATACCTTCAAATCTCAACATAAAATTCGGTGAATTTAGAATTATATTTATTTAAAAAATATGAAGAAAAATCTTTATGATGTACGTACTCGTCACGGAATGAAGATGTCAAATTCCAAAAATCACGTGGGTTTGGCTAGTAACTTTTCTATTTGGCTAGTAATCGAAAATATTTAATTGTCAAATATCAACTAAAGATAAAGTTGTCTGTAGAACCCTGTAGTATTGGAAGGAAATACAACGAAAAAGAAAAAGATGGTGAAAAGTTTTTTGTCAATAAAAAACTAATGAAAAGGATTTGGGGGAAGGCTATTTTGTTGTGGAGAGAGAAAAGGTAATGAGTTATCTGTAAAATGGAATACAAATAGATTGTTTTGTCGAGGCGGGGGGGGGTGTAAATAAAAGGTGGGGGAGAAAAGAATGTCTGAAATGATTGAGGAAGATCAAAAAAAAAAAAAAAGAATGAAAAAAAAAAGGAAAATGGAGAAAAGGGATGACAAAATCTATATATCGAAAAAAGTGAACGTGTCTGTGTATATTTCCCTATACAATAACTGTCAATTTTAAGTCTACAGACTCGAAATTTGATATACAGAGTACTGAGATTTGGGAAAATCTTTGTAATCCGTTTTCGGTCAGAAATTTGTCTGTTAAGGGGTCAAAGTTCAACGATTTGACCTTTGAGAACTCTACCAAACTCCTCTGCCAATTTTGGGTCTAAACACTTGAAATTTTAGATATAAGTTCCTTGGACATGGATCTAACTTAATAACTTGATTTGAGCCCAAAACAATAAATGTTAATGGGTCATAATAGGGGTCAAAGTTTTAAAAAATTACCGCTTTTTTTTTTTTTTTTTTTTGCTCAACATACACCTCCAAACACCCGGGCAACGCCGAGCTGAAATGCTAGTAAAAAAGAAAGCTAAAAAAATAGAGCAGAAACAGAACAAAAATGATGTGTAGCATCAAAACAGATCCTACACTTAGCTCCTAGCCAACTGACTAGAGTCAAAGGTGGTCTAGTGCTCTTATAGAACTGTTTCTCTTCAGTTATGGATAAACGAGCAAAAGTAGAAAGTAAGGAATCAAAAGTATGCAATTTGGGGATGAGTCTAAAGTCGATGTTGCAATTTTTTTTAAATTGACAAGGGAGCCAAAGTTTTTTGTAGGAATCGGAAAATAGAGTAAGAATCAGGTGTTTTAAAACAGAGTTGGATTTGTTTTAGCCAACTGAATCAGTAAATTTTCATGTCATTGGAATTGAGAGTCTGATTTTATTCATCCGACTTTGACCCTCCTCTTCATCTCAAAGAGATGAGAAATCGAATTCGAGATTCAACAATTTTTGTAAGAACTGGCGTTGATAATCATGAAGTGTAGGAATTGACAATTGTTGTTAACACTGGAATTGAGAATTATTGAATTTAGTAGCCAGTATTTAATCCATTGTTATTGTGTCAGCATTCACCGTAGGTCGGTTGAGTCGGCTCCTCCAACAGGATTCTCTGCATCTCCTATAGACGCCTCCCAGGCACGTCGGTTTGAAGCTGCGGTTGATATCAGGTCACACCATTCGTGGTTCCAGTAGCACACACTGTAGAGGTGAGAACACAGAATCCTGTTTGGCCGGTTAAATAATTTTGTCATGTTTCTGAATTTTTTAGATGAGGTTTGATCGTTTGGATTATTCAAACTACTGTTCTCATGTTGAGTGTTATTTTCACAACGTTTCCGTCAATGTAATCTCTGCCATTCTTCAGGTATTTCTTGCTGTACTCGGGAATCTTTCTGTAAGACTCTGGAAATTTTGAATAGAATCTTTTATTTAACCCACAGAGGTAGGATGTTCTTGTTTTGACAGCCATGACTGGGTGAAAGAACCATGGCATAGTGGATAAAGTACTTATTAAAATTTATTTGCAAGTTACACTCTTTTTACTCAAAATCTAATGATTATTTATAATTTATTAGTTTTGAAAAATTCTATTTTGTATGAAAATAAACGTCTATTTGGTGTTATAATTGTCTTAAAATTATTTGAATGCAGTAAATGTTTGAGGAAAATTTTCTAAAAAACAAAACAGGACCACGAGCATGCAAGCGAAAATTTGTAAGGAACTTTTTATCTGAGAAATAAGCCTGTATTTTGTGTTGTCATAATGTCCTGTGTAAGAAGGCTCTATGAAAAAAATAAAGTCATAAAAACGCATTCAGAAAAAATTGCAGTTTTTGTTTGTTATCAATATTTGTTTATCTAATCGACAAATGAATATAAAAACAAGTGAAGCATGCATGGTCCCCTGTGAGTGCACAGTGAACGAGGCATAAAAATAAAAAAATGACTATGTTCAGCATTGCCCCCCCCCCTTCCATTTAGTCCCAAAAGTCCCCAGGGAACGTGAAATCCTGGTGAAAATGAACAAACGGTGCAGTTTTAGACCTTAGCATATGTAAATTTGAGTTCTGCACCATGCAAAAAAAGAAATGACTTAGACCATCACTTGCCCTCCTTCCATTTAGCCCCAAAAGTCTCCAAGGCCTTAACATATTTAAATTTGAATTCAGCACCATGCAAAACTGCTAAATAGATATACACAGAAAATTTTCGACAAATATGGTGAAATAGTCTCAAAAATTGAGTGTTTTTATTAGCCCTAAAAGATCCCCTGGGGGAACACCCAAGAGTTATTGCGAAATATAGACAAACAAAATTATATAGAAATCAGTTACAACTTTTCAGAAAGTTTTATAAAAATCCAAAGCATCAATTTTTTTAATAAGCACAAAAGAGTCAATTTTAGCCATTTTAACTCGGACTTTTCCCGGAAAATCCGTTCTATTACTTTTTTACTCATATCATGTTAAATGTTTGTGCAAAATTAAAAAAAATCCATGGCATAGTTATTGAGAAAAGTGCGAACGGACAAGGGTGAATTTACAGGTTCACCTTCCTTTTGTCGGGGGACCAAAAAATATATATAGGTATGTTTTGTCGGGGGACCAAAAATATATATATAGGTATGTTTTGTCGGGGGACCAAAAATATATATAGCTATGTCTTGTCGGGGGACCAAAAATATATATATAGGTATGTTTTGTCGGGGGACCAAAAAATATATATAGGTATGTCTTGTCGGGGGACCAAAAATATATATATAGGTATGTTTTCGCAAATGTAAAGTCTGAAAAGAAAATGTACGCATTTGGAACTCGTGTAGTGCACGAATTATGCTGAAAGAATAATATTATTTAGAAAGCCATTCTTAACATGGGAAGAAGGCTTTCACCTAATAATTTAATAAAAAAGAAAGATACCATATAAACCTAATTTAACTTTCAAATCCTACCTGGAATGTAACACGGTGCGTACACTACAAAAACATTGAATATTTAGTTGAAATTAATAATTGATGATCTAATCGATCAAAGGATAATAATAAAAAACGATATATATAGATATGTCTTCGTAGATTTAAATTAATGTCTGGAATGTTTATTTTTATAAAAATAAAGAAAAACGCATTCGGAAGTGTTAGAATTTTGATTTGAAAGAAATATTTGTTTGTCTAATGGATAAATGAATAATAAAACATCTATATATTAATGCGATAGCGCGTGTGTTATTTTGTGTGTCACGCTTACATCTTTTTCCTTCCAAGTGACTGTCGTTTAATTGTTATGAACTTACATTTTTTGTAATAAATAATTTTACCATCTTTATAAGTTTTGGCTTTGGTTTCAGATCTCAAGTTATATATTTTCTTCATAAGTTTTCGTTTCAATTCAAGCTGATGCACCCAAGTCATACGGATATATATATATTTTTTTTTTTTTTTTAAATCACAACCTTATAATATATAAAAATCGATTGAAAATTAACGCTATAAGAATATATACAAAATCTGCATAAATTAAAATATCATATTTAAGCATACTTTACGACAGGGCTCTGCCAGGCGTCCCTGCTAACTTAAATAAATATTTTTGCAGTTTTAACAAAAGAGCTACAATAATATCAGCTTTCTTGGCCTTTTGGTCAAGATCAAGGTGTAGTATCTGTTCTTCATATGCTGCACTTCATTTTCTTGTTCTCTTTCGGTGGAGGAGAAATCCTTCACGACTGAGACAATTTTTATTTTTGTACCTTTTCTCCAGGTTAAAAAACGACCCTGGTGTCTAACTCTGTCCCGTGGGGAGGCATAGTAAATAGGTACAATAATATCAGGGCGTCTCCATTTATGCTGAATATCCACAGAATGCCAACATCAATATATTAATATTACATATAAAAGAGTCTGCTGTGAAATTTCCACAGGTCCTACTAGTGATTATTTCCTGAGAATTTCAGTGTCATGTGACCAGTAGTTTAAGAGTTTATCAGCTACATATTTGCACACACATGCATGTACTGTTTTATTTATATAGCTTATATTGGACCCAATACAGGGCTCTACGGACAAATTTATCTTTAGTTGACCTTTGACAACTAAATATTTTCATTTACTAGCCAAATAGAAAAGTTACTAGCCAAACTAACGTGAAACCAGAACATGTAGCTTATGATTTATTTTTTCTTTGACGTTAATGACTATACTATGAAAACATGTTTACTGCAAGGCTAAAAATTAAAACATGAACCAATAGCTATTACGTTACGCATGCATATTTGTAATGCCATCGTTTGACCTTCACCTTGCAAATTTAATTTTTTTAAATTTTCATACTTTTATACTGATTTTTCTCAGTCATAACCCAAATATAAAGTTTTGCATGGGTTCGAATACCCTATATGTTAAGTTTCATGTCTGACAGAGGAGTTTGGTAGGACAGAATTTTTTAAACAAAAATATATACGCATACATAAATGTATATACAGAGAGGTTTGTGTTTACTATAATGTTTTTACGCAAATATTACGCAAGTATAAATCATGTAGAATATCTGCATGAATATATGAACACGTAATAGTTAACTAAAGATGATCGTCCCATAAGAAAACCGAAAAAACTAATAAGGAATTAATTAAAATTAATGTTTAAAAGAATATGCAAATTAGCTAGATCTTTTGCAGATGAATGCAATTCCACGATCCATATATAACAAAGTTGTGTTTTCTTTTTAACTAAATACAAAAGAGGCTTGCCTTTTTTCTGTTGTTCCTGGCCTTCGGGCCGGGATCAAAGTGTAGTACCTGTTTCGGCAGATACTGCAAGCAAAGACCATATGTGGGGGCAGCCCACATATAAGACCTTGGTCAATGTAGGGGAAACCCTTCATACCAATTGTCACTATCCAGCTCCCCTACTCCCCGGGGAGTTGGTCCCCATTTCCCCTTCACTCCTCGCATAAAAAATCGGCCTTGTGCCTAATTTGCTCGGTGGGGGAGCAAATAAATACCTTGCTTTTTTTTCTGTTGTTATTAGCCTTCGGGCCAAGATCAAAGTGTAGTATCTGGTCCAATGCTACTCTTAAGGTAATTTATCTCAGTCAATGGAGGGGAAACCCTCTATATTGAGACAATTATGATGTTTGGTCCCTACCCCGCATTAAAAACGACCTTGTGTCACATTTTGCTTTCGTGGGGAAACAATCAAATACTAATAAAAAAAGGGTTTTTAATATAGGGTGACCTCAAAAAAACGTGATATCTCCATTATTTATTCACCGATTACCCTTATTTTACAGGACATGGCAGAATCAACGACCGTGAGTACACCAAGACCCCAGTGGGAACTGGGACAAAGAATACACTGTGTTAAATTTCGTTCAGACAAAAGACTAAGAAACGGGGCCTAATTAGAGTTGGGGCCCGTTTTTTTTGGGGGGGGGGGTCACCCTGTATGAATATCAATACGAAAATAAAAAAAATTATAGGAGTATAGATTGGAAAACATATATTGAACTAAAACTAAATAGAGATCAGAAGCTAGACCGTTGATATATACGCAGACAAGGATGCTCCATAATGGTTCCTATTTACAATGCCTCCCCATGGGACAGAGTTAGACACCAGGGTCGTTTTTAACGTGGAGAAAAGGAACAAAAATAAAAATTGTCTCAGTCGTGAAGGACTTCTCTACTGACGGAGAACAAGAAATTGAAGTGCAGCATCTGAAGAACAGATACTACACTTTGAGATATTAAATCTTTTATTCATGTTAAAAATACATTGAAAATCAACAATGAACAAAAAACTTAGGCACATGGCCAACTCAAAAGGGGGGATTGTGGGGGTCGTTGGTCATCCTTGTCATTCCAGAACTAAACAAAATCAAAAGTTTCTCCCAGCTAGTATCTTCTTTCACCATAATACCGCATTCACCCTTTCATATTGGGGGACGTCCTACTTAACTCCCAATTTTTAAAGCATTTTTTATTGACGTGTAAAAACAAAAAAAGATAACAACAAAAATGGTACAATAATTCATTTGTGTCGAGGGCGGGGGGGGGGGAAGGGATTAGTAGGACCCTCCCAACCCCATCTAGTTGACAGACTTCCAGTTCCACTAGGTTTGTGTAAAAGGAACCTCGCTTCTCCAGGTCAGTCTCTAAGTGGGGATGCCTTCTAGATGGGGGTGAATGGAGAAAAGAAAATTTTCTTGTGGGTAAGGAATGGGGGGTTAGTTTGTATTTCTTTCTCTCCAAGATGGGTGAAATTTAGAGGAGGGGGTGAAAACAAAAATTGCAAGAAGGAGGGGGTGGGGATCTTGCTTATCCCAAAGACCAAGAAGTTGTGAAATATGAAGTCCATTCTCTAGGTTTTGATTGGTTGCTGGTCTATGAATGGATGTTCTACTGTGTGAATATTGTTTCATTCAAGCAAGAATTTTGATAGTTGTTTTTTTTTACGCTGGTAAATGTCATTTTTTTTTTTTTACAACATTCATTTTGTGAAATCTAGAATTATGGATCAGATTTTTTTTTTCTTTGTCAACTCCAAAACTCTAAGGACAGAAGTTATGGTGGCTAATTCCTACAAACGAATGCTATAAAGCAGATGGCTATAATTGCTAGTCTTTCACTCCCCCAAAGCTAAGAAGTTTTCACAGGAACGTATGAACTCTCTTTTCAACCAACAAAAAGTAACACATCCATGTAAAAGTAATAAGCTAGTGAGAACCGATCTTATATGACCTCTAATCAACAAAATCAGTTTTCTCAAGAATCCTCTAGCCGACTGCAGTATCAAAGGACGCCAACAATGTATGCTCAACAACCCCCACATCCATGCGTTTGGGATTGGAGGAGGCAAGGTGAAAAGAACTTAATGACTCATGTACCAGCCTTCTACATCTTTCACATACATTCTTACACATTAGCATTAGTCAGGCGATCCCAAGAGTAAGGTAAACCAACACACACACAATACCACGCTGCCAAATACTCACATATGTCTATTACTTATACATGCATATTCACTTTTTGAACATATTGACTTGTGATGACTAAACTCAACTTTCTTCATTAAACACGTGTTTGTACTATGAATATTTACTGATTGGAAATAACTTTTATATACTTATAAAATTGTAATATAAAAATGTTTGCATTTAGAAAAGTTGCTAGCACTTACTAACTGGTGACCCTTATATGCTTTCAATGTTTCATCTTTTTCCACTTTATTATGCATGCACGTCTGTATATATCCTCCATTTTCTTCCTTTGCTAGAACATAACATTCATAAACAATAATCTATATATTAATAGGATAGTGTGTGTGTGTGTGTGTGTGTGTGTGTGCGTGCGTGCGTGCGTGCGTGCGTGTGTGTGTGTGACAGACACGCTTACATCCAAGTGCCTGTCGTTTAATTGCTACGGACTTCCATTTCTTGTAATAAATAATTTTACCAAGAATTCTCCCTAAGTTTTGGTTTTGATTATAGCTGCTGGCACTCAAGTTATCTATTTTTTTTATAAATCGTTTTAGCAAGAATTCTTTATAAGTTTTAATTTCGGTTTTGATTATAGCTAATGGCACTGAACTTACATATATACATGTATTTTTCTCATAAGTTTTGGTTTCGGTTTAAGCTGATGCACCCAAATCATATGGATATATATTTTTTATTTTAGAAATTTTGGCAGCAGTCGAGAATCAGTGTCAGATAAAAAATAAAATCATCTACAATAAGCTGTTTACTATTAAAGTTGTATTGAGGATTTTTTTTTTTTTTATCAAATAGACCTAATTCCCAAAGTGTCAATATGCCAAAGCAGAGACAAATAAAACAAAAGCTTTAAAATATGCCATTGGACACCTAAAAGAAACACCCCGAAACCATGCCACCGTTCGACTCAATAGCCATACCATCCGCATGGCTTTTCGAGTTTTCCTCAAACCAAATTCTGTTTTTAGAATATAAATTATGCTACTTGTTCTGAACATATCGCTTTTACAAAAATAAATCGTTTGAAAGAATCGTTTCATACCCCCCCCTCCCTCCAGCATTTTCTTAGCATCTTTTCTTAGTGGAACTTTTTTTTTTTTTTTGAACATTTAGCTTTGGCGTTTCTATTAATATTCTGCTGCGGTTACAGTTAATTTATTCATTTATTTTAACGAAATGAAACTAGAAGATATGTTTAGGCATTCTTCATCAATTATTCAAAAGTGCTCATACCGTTAAAAAAAAAAAAAAAATACATTCTAAAAAAAAATTAAAATATTCTAAAAGAAATCTATTAAAAAGGCCAAGAAATGTCGACGATATTCTTTTGAATTTATTTGTGTTTTTTTATATGATATGAATGCAGATCAATAAGTCTGTAGTTTGAAATTGGTTGATTGTTTTCAACAGAAAAAACGAAACGGCATTCACTCACCATATGCAGGTTTATTCGGCTTCTCCGAAGAAGGAAGTTTCTAGAGAATATTAAATCTACAAACAGAACACATACTACACAGCGCCTCTCCCAAAAGAGAGAATGCCTGGGAGTATGGTGCCATGACAACATAACAAATACTACTCCACTCTCTCCCTGAAATGAGCATTAAAAGATACATTAATCTGAAATAATAAACTGAACTAATCATTAAAATAAATAGTAATAGTATTGTTTCGGTTTCAGACAGATACCAAATTTCCATTCGAAATAGATACCAGTTATTTTATTTATTTTTTATTTTATTAAAAAAAATTATTTATTTATTTCTATTTATTTATTTTTTTTATATATTTTTTATTTATTTATTTTTTATTTATTTTTATTTATTTATTTATTGATATTTTATTTATTTTTTATTTTATTTTTTTTATTTATTTTTATTTATTTATTTTTTTATTTATTTTTATTTATTTATTTTTTATTTTTATTTATTTTTATTTTATCAAAAAAAATTATTTCTATTTATATATTTTTTTATTTATTTATTTTTTTATTTATTTATTTTTATTTATTTATTTTTTTATATTTTTCAAAGTAATTTCTTACTCCGAACTTAGAATGTATTTTGTTTATTTCATTTACTTATCCGCAGCAGTCATGTCCCTTTGAAGCATGTTCAAAGTAAAATATCAATGCATTAAATTACTTCCAATAAAACATGGTAGTGTTGGAATTCTATAATCATCCCATGGAGAGAGAGGTATGAGTATCTTCAAAGTGATAAGGTCATTGACTTTCTTATCATATTCTTGCGTTGTAATAATTATATTTCAGTAACAAACTAACCTGGATACCCGGCGTTGCCCGGGTGTTTGGAGATGTGTGTTGAGCAGAAAAAAAAAAAAGTGGTAGTAGGCAGGCAGGCTGGCTCGAACCCGTACAGCGAAGGAGGAAAAGAACATGAAAAAAAAAGAAAACGTGACGTCTTTGCCGTTGTGTCCATTGCCAAACCGGAAGTGGCGAAGGTATAAATTAAGGCTAGTCAATCGAAAAGAGGGGATGACTTTCGAAAATACTGGCGAAAAAAGCGATTCCTTCTTGTAGAAAAGTGCCCAGTTAAGCATGAAGGAATTAATGTTTTTAGCCAATTTTTCGATATTTGTCGTCTGAAAGGTCGAGCTTCAAAACGATACTGATCTGGTGAAAATCCATCGCCTATGTCGAAAGTTTTAGGCATACATACATACATACATACATACGTACATTTAAACAGACAGGTGAGATTTATATTATAGATTACGAGCAGATAATAGTTGAGAGTGACTTTCCCATCAACCAACATATACAGCATTAGCAGACAAACGTTGCCCGGAATTGAATGATGATCAACAAATGTTTCACACATTTTTTGTCATCGAAATCGGTGAAATCGACTATTTTTTTTTAATCAAATCGATTGATTAGCTGCTCTAGTTGGGGACCCATCGCAGTGCACCAGGAGGAAGCTTCACATGCCTTTTGCAGTAACTTAGCCCAAAATACATTTTAGTCTACATTGCACAATAGAAAACCTACTGTTTATTTCATAAAAATTATTTTTATATATATATAGATGGCTTGAATTAAAATTTAAAATGCAAAAGTCAAGCATCATGTTTCAATTGTGATCTAAACAGGAACATTCATTTCGAACGGACCCCTGTCATATCAGAGAACCTACTGTTAATTCTATATGCCTGGTCTTACTGCTTGTGCCGTGATAATGGTTTGAGTTTAAGTTAAGAATGAAAAGGTCAAGTATCATGGTTCAATTGTACTCTAAACAGTCATATCAAAGAACCTACTCTTAGTTTTATATGTCGAACCTTTCGGCTTGTGTGGTAATAAAACTTCTCAAATACACTTGTGATGTTAGGCTGTGTAAGGTATTAACGTTGGTCAAAATCGCCTGTTCCTTCTTTCGTCGGGATTTTTTTGATTATCGATACTTATCGAAGACATTCCGATACAAACTTTATCTAAGAACACTGCTAGGCACACAAGTTACTTTCGTGTGAAATTTCATAAAACTCAGCACAGCCGTTTCCGAGTCCATAGGAAATGAACTCACACACAAAGTTCCTTTTATACAATAGTAAAGATGAACACGATCTGTTGGGAGGCAGAAAGAGGGGAATTTCATTATCACAAAATGCTTCTTTAAAAATATTTTTTGTTTTTAGTCATGAGTCACCAGTTAACAAGGCAAAAAAACACTTAAGCCAACTCCCCCCGCCCCAATGTTTTACATTAACTTTGTGTCGTCAGTGTTTGCGCCAGGAAACCATAAGCATCAAATAATTCAATAGTTCCAGGTTGAAACTTTTTTGAGCAGTTACATTCTTACATATTAGGAATCCTACGTCGGTGGCAATTAAGTTACTTAGTGTGAATTTTGACAAGGGTCACACGGAGTGCATGATAACTCACATCTGTCCAACAGAATCGTCCTCGACGTTGAATTAAAGATAGTGGACATCAAGTTGAGACAGAAAGCAATAGGTCAGAACGGTAGACAAAACAGGAGTCGAACAATATGAGGATATAACGAATGATGTCACTTTTTAGATGTGAAAGCAAGGTTATTGCAGGATAGTATCTCCATGGAAGCCGTACGAACGGACATGGCCAATGATGTAGAAAGCTGATAATTTTTCAGTAAAAGAAGGAGAGTAGAAAATGGATATTGCGTTCACTTTCGTCAGCCATGCAATTCTCACTTTCCTTATTTTGTCCTCTAGTCCTCACATTCCAGGATCGATGTTTCTGACAAAAAAAGGAAGAATTGCTGTTTCTGGGTCCAAATCTATTCTATTTAACATATATTGTTGGCAAGTTTTTGACCTTGAAGTACTATTTTTTGAAGCTCTTTACATCGTGGCTTCATGCTCTGTCTGGAGCGATTTCCATAAAAAAATGTTACCAATGTCTTTGCCTATGTGCGTCATTCATTTCATTAAATTAGGAGGTTAAGTTTCAAAAGTAAATAACTAGATAACATTAGTCTCTCTCCCCTGAGTAAATTCTTTCCAAATAAAACTATGAAAACTCTCAACGAATATCTTCCTTATGTTCTCTTTCTTCATGAAAAGAAGTTTATTGCTATAGAAACCAAAAGACAAAACGCTGGGATCGGACAAGTATTTATAAACATGCCTGCATGTATACATAAAGACTTATTTTGTTTTTGAAAATGTTACAATACTGTTCCCATGGCACAACAGATAAAAGTAATAATTGTTCTAAATAAGAGTCTTCTGTGGGTTGAAAGTTCCATCCTTAGTACGAGTGACATATATATATATATATATATATATATATATATATATATATATATATATATATATATATATTGTGATACATTAACATGTATAATAAATTATTTTATTGATTTTTAGCCGAGAGGAGATATATTTTCAGTATATTTTATTCACTGTATCATTTTTCGCGCCAAAAGGATTCAATTCACGTCTGCTCGGTCACATTTTGAAAACAAAACAGAAGAAAAAAGGGGAGGAGGAGGCCTGCGAACAGGAGGAGAAGGGAGAGACAGATACTGTGAACGAAGAGTGGAAAAGGGAAGAGAAAAGAACGATAGAGAGAAATAAACCGTATATATGGAGAGAAACTGTGTAGAGAAAGAGAGATAGATCGTATAGAGAGAGAGAGAGAGAGGGGCCTGAAAAAAGTTGTCAACAGGCAGTGGAGCTTCGCGCTTCAAAGCGATAAGACGTAAGTCAGCGAAGGTCGGGTTGGCGAAGGCGACGACGACGTGGTAGCGGCGTCGCGGAGGTAAATATCAACGACACCAGCCGATGATCAGCGGTCAAAGTTAGAATATTGACTGAATAAAAGAATGAACCCAGCGAAGGAAGGAACCATGGAGCAGGGAAACTTTTACTGTAAATCAAGGGCTTCGATGAGCTTCGGAAACGAATATTTGGAGCAATTAACACGTATGCACGTAATGAAACATAAATAATCTGAAGGACAAAAATATGAAAATTAACCTGCGCACGCGTAATCAAATATAAAGAATTTACAGAAAGGAAATATATAAAAAAAAAAAGAGACAAAAGAAAGGTCACATTTCAAAGGATATTAAGTGAGTTTTTCAATCAAAACTTCCATTTCTCCAACGTCTCTCTCTTACCCTAGAACCTGTATCTAATTGAGCAGACGATTTCTTGTTTTATGTGAACATTGACTGTTAATATATTTTTCTCTCGGTAGAATTTGAATCATTAAATCATTTCATTTAGTTAGGCATATTTAATTTTCTTTTCTTGAATTGAATTTTGTTTTATTTTTATATAAATAAAAGTTTGTTAATTTTTCGACGATATTTATCCTCGTTATTTCTTATGTGATTTCGTTGTCCAGTACATTTCATTTTATTGTTGTCTTCGGGACGGTTGTCCCATTCCCATAACAACGCATTATCAAGGAACCTGGGAAACTTTATTTTTTTTTATATATTTCGTTACGTCACCCATCTCTACTGTCCCCAGTAGGACTGGGATGCATCGTAACAATATATAAAGGGCAAAATGTGTTTGTGTGAGTGTTTGTATGTCTCACAAAAATTTTCGATAGAGGCGATGGATAGGTATCGTTTTAAAGCTCGACCCTTCGGACGACAAATATTAAAAAATTGGGCAAAACATTTATTCATTCACCCTGAACTGGGCAGTTTTCTACAAGAAAGGGTGTTTTTTTTTGTTTTTTTTGCATTGCCATTTTTGTAAGTCATCGTATCGGTTGGACTGACTTCGCTTAATTTCAACGTTCCGAACTTCCAGTCGGACTGTGGAGACATTGACAAGGACGTTACGCGTTTTTTTCGTTTCTTTTCCTCCTCCGCGTTACGAGTTCGAGTCTGCCTGCCTACTACCAACTTTTTTTTCTTTTTTTTCTCTCTCCACCCAAACTGCCTACTGTTGTTTCGCCCCCCCCCCTCGCTGCTACCAATTTACCCCCCCCCCCGGGGGTTTCTTACTCGACCCAAGCAACGCCAGAAAACCCTGCTACTATACCACTGTTTTTTAAACACCTTTTAATTCCCTCCCACTCTGGGGATCCTTACTACACCTCCACACACCCGGGCAACGCCAGGTACCCCTGCTAGTCTAATATATAAAAGTCATCGTTTTCTTTCCAATTGACTAGGCTTAATTTCAAACACTCTACACTTCCGGTCGTACCATGGAGACATCGACTAAGGCGTTACTTTTTTTTCACTTTCTTTTCCTCATTACAGGTTAGAGCCTGCCTACCACTACTTTTTTTTCTCCCTCTCCACCGAAACTGCCTGTTATTTCGCCTCTCACCACGCTACTACCAATTCATTGTTTGTTTTTTTAATCACTCCCCCACCCCCTGGGCTCCTTACTCCACTCGAGCAACGCCGGGGAACCCTGCTAATATCACCTTTTTTTTTTTACAAAATTACTAATTTTTTACTGAAAAGAATTCTGAAATAAAAGTCTGAAACATTTAAATAGTGTAAATAGAACAATTTCTTCATCTGAGAAGGCTGGAGAGTACAACAACCTAAACAAGATTAGTACAATAAATGATGTGAAATCTCTGTTATTATAGAAAAGTCACTGTGTGTGTGTGTGTGAGTTTGTTCCTCATAGGTTTTGAAACGGCTGAGCCTATCTTTTGTAAATTTCACACAAAGATAATTTATATATCTGGCAGTGTTCTTAGATATGTTTTGTACAGAAATTCATCTGATAAGTATCAGAAATTGAAAAGCTACGATTTTAAAAATAGCTTTTCTCTCTTAGAGATAAAATGAGGAATTTTTACAGGGAAATATTTTACGTTACACCGGCAAGGGAGATAATAAAATTCAGCAAATCATTTCTTCTTAAAAATAAAACAGATTTATTATAATCGGGAGATATTGCTTAGTTATAGAGCATTCGACTACAGACCAAATGATCCCCTGTTCAAGCCTGGGTGTATCTCACCATTTTATTTAAAATTTTTCTTATTAATGAATTCAATTTATGATAAAAGAAGAGGTACCATTTAAAATCGCTGCAAATCGTTTCTTTGTTTGCATATTTTAAAATAAACATTAATCAGAAGTGCTTTTTCCAGGGCGTTCATCGTCAAGCTCAAATATCAGCTGACGTGATATTGTAATCAAACACAGGTTGAATTTGATGAACGACATTATCATTATTTTTTTTTTGTGAATTAGTCCACAGGCAAATTATTCCTCGTAATATATAATCTATATAAATAAAAGCGAAAATGTTTGTGTGTGTGTGTTTCGACACAGGCCACGGATTTTCTCCAGATAGGTATCATTTTAAAGCTCCAACCTTTGCCCGACAAATATCGAAAAATTGGCCAAAAACCTTCATTCCTTCACTCTAAACTGGGCCCTTTTCTACAAGGAGAGTGCCAAAAAAATCGTTCCTTCATTTTCTCTCCTCCTGCTACTACGACAATGACGTCATGTTTGACCTAGAAAATGTTGACGTTAGTTTAAACCACCTGTAAATGTTTTTAACGGTTTAATTTTATCCGTTATCAAGTGTATGTCTCTCTGGCGTAGGGGTAACGTGTCGAGCATTTTTTTCCGCCTTAGCCTCGATGCTTTGGGTTCGAGCCTGTTTTTCTACCTAAACTTTTTTTCCTCTTTTACACTTTTTTTTTTCCTTTTTTTTTTTTTTTTTAACGTTTGTTTGCTGTTTTGCTTTGTTTTGGTTTTTCCAATTTTTTTTAACATCATGTTTTTTTTTTTTTATGATATTAAAACAGGGTCACCCTCTCCTACATACATACTTCCAAACACCCGGGCAACGCCGGGTACTCCCCGCTAGTAATCAATAAAGGATTGATTATATAATAATACATATGCAATCTGCATAAATTAAAATATCATCTTTAAGCGTATTTTACAACTGAGCAACGCCGGGTGCCAGCAAATAAGCATATAATAATAACTTCTCCACATCTCAGAAATATGGGTTTCTGGTGAAGGTAGAGAATAGTTAACAAAGATCCGTCGTCTTTCTCATACTAAGAATGGGTTTCTGAATAATAACATTATCATTTAGTCTTGAGTGTAGCGCTATTCTTGTCATAGAAAAATGTAGTTATCTCAAGCAAAAAAATAAATAAATAAATGAATAAAAATGACAGCATAAATCCAGTCAGAGAAGCGTTTCCAGGTAAAGAATTAATCCAGTCAGGATCAACAAAATTCTCATGTCAAGACAGAGACTTTTGTACCGTTGTACACTTTTACATACGTTGTAGCCTCAGGCGCAAAATTAGACAAAGAATAGAAAAGAAATTCAACCCACTTTTTCTTTGTAACAACAACATTTATTTCCTCATTGTTACGGCCATGACGTCACCCACGTGATCATCTCCTCAAACATGCTCTCAAACGTCATCCACGCCGCTAACGTGATCTCGAATATGTTCCATGTCTCTAATGTGATCTCTCCTTTTTACAATCTTCTTTTCCTTACCGTGAGGTCATTTCACTTACGGCTAGGTATTTACATATAGCCGTCCGCGCTATGTTAGAGTTATCACAAAAGAATCCCCAAAAAAATACAGAGTATTTTATAAAGTGATTCTGGCATCTGATTGGTTCGTTCTGATCACCCCCTTGCTATAAGTAGAATCGCTCAAATCTTTGTGGTCATACCCTTTTAGTGTGCAAAAAATTTTTGCAACATTTAGAAACCCAATCTTACCATGAGATGAGAAGGGGGTGTGCTTCGTTAACTACTCTGTTCCTACATCTTATTATCGTACTGCCTATAACTTCTGAAAGATTAAGATTAGACAAAGTTTCTGTGCTGCTGAAATAACAGAAGAAATATTGAAGAACTCATCTATTATGGCCGGCTGTGCCATAAACATAAGCCTATAATCTGCAAGCTGATTAAGCGATTATCTAAATTCATGAATATTAAATGACGGCATTATTAGATCTCACAATGTAAATGATAACACCACCATCTTGTTGGTTACATATATAAATAAAACACGTCAATATTATTGGTTTTAATCAATAATATATACATATACACACTACTATTACTACTAAAACTGTTAATCTTGCTGACATACTTTTTCGGTTTTTACCTGGGGGGGGGGGGTCACCTGTTATCAAGGCCTGGATGCCACTCTAAGATAAGGTTTAATGAGTGTTAAGTATTTAATGTTGTCTGGGAACTAACACGTAGGTATTCAGTTTCAGTCGCAAAGGAGATTAAGGCAAAGAATAGGAAATAACTCCAACTCGCTTTTTGTTTTGTACAACAACAATTATTTCCTCGGCGTTACGGCCGTGACATCACCTACATGATCTAGAATGTTTTCCACGTCCCTCACGAGATCGCAAACGTTACCCACGTCCCTCACGAGATCGCAAACGTTACCCACGTCCCTCACGAGATCGCAAACGTTACCCACGTCCCTCACGAGATCGCAAACGTTACCCACGTCCCTCACGAGATCGCAAGCGTTACCCACGTCCCTCACGAGATCGCAAACGTTACCCACGTCCCTCACGAGATCGCAAACGTTATTTCATCTCCATCATAATCATTCTCTTTCTCGTTTTTATAGTTATTCCCCCCCCTCACACACACTGGTTACATAACTTCATATGCATTTACATCAGTCATTTACATATTTACATCGGCATTTATGTATTTACAGGTAAACGGTGAGACAACACTGTGATGATCAGTAATGGTGGAACTTATATAAGAGAACAGTTCAATGAGAACTTCTGTACATTAGACTTGAAAACGACTATGTTATAGTCAGCTGGGAAGCTTCCTACGGTATTGTGCCCCAAAGAGAGTTCTAGGAAAGAAACTTTGTTCATGGAACATAGCATATATTTCAGATGTCTTCACACTGAGATTTTGTATGATTGAAGTACAATTTTCTTGCTTTTATGTGCTATTAATCTATTTATATCACATCTAATATTTTTATGTACTTAATTGCAGATTATTAATCTATTTATATCATATCTAATATTTTTATGTATTTAATTGCAGATTATTAATCTATGTATATCACATCTAATATTTTTATGTATTTAATTGCAGATTATTATCCCCATCATTTAGAGTTGTTATTATGAGGATAATTGTTTGCAAATAAATAAAAATATAGTAAACGAAAATATTTAGTTGTCAAAGGTCAACTAAAAATAAGTTTGTCCATAGAGCCCTGATATTACTCTTGCGGAACTGTAACACAACAGATAAAAATGCTAAGTAGAATCAATTCTAAATGAGTCTTCTGGCGGTCGATGGTTCAATCCTCAGTACAGGCAATATTAGATACTAATTTACTAGTGTACCTATGCTAGCAACAGTGATGGCATACTTTTCTTTTTGTTACTTCCTAAATTACATAGGACTTTTATAATAAAATTGCTTGGAAAATACCTTGCCTTGCTTACAAGCAATGCTAATACTTCAAGTTAGCTGCTGCTGATGTTTGCTATAATGTTAGTAGATGAACAGAGATACACATAGCAACATAAAAAATTTTTCACTACAATAAAACAAAAACTAAAAATGGTATTCTATTTACAAGCCGTTTTCATGACATTTTTGTTACTCTTTTTTTTTTATCCCAAACAAGACATTACGGCCACTTTAAACATAAGCGTCTACTATTTGGGACCATATCTAATGGGACTGTGGAGAGCTGAGCAGTGAGATGTCTGTTCACATTATATTTAAACTTTTGCGGGTTAGTAGAGTCGAGAAGTAGAAAACAGGGAAGGAATTCCAAAGTTTAGCAGTCTGAGGAAAGAAACTATTAGAATAAAAGTTTTTCCAGCATATAAGGATCTCAACAGTGAAGGGGTGGGATTTTGTTGCTTATTGGGTCAGTCTTGAGTATGTATGTCATGGGGGCACAAGTGCTTTGAATTCATCCGACCACATTCCATTAAAGTACTTGTAAACAGGCATAGGGATGCACCATTTCGGCAATGGGACAGAGGTTAGAGCGGGACTTATTAGATTGGAGACTCTTTTCTGGAGCCTTTTTAAGAGTGAGAGATTAATGGTAGATGCACCAAATGTGACAGCAATACTTCATATGCATGAGCAAATTGTGAATTTGTAAGCATATAGAATATTTTCTAGCGTGAGTAATTTTCTAGCAGGGTAAAGGGAGCTCAACTTTGTTGCAGTAGCCTTAGCGATGTCCTGAATGTATTTGCTCCAATTCATATTGTCTGCGAATGACTGGCGAGATTATGCTCATAGTCTTCTGGAACCATGAGAGAGTAGTTTCCTAACAATTCCTGGCAAATGGTACCACAGAATTCCTATGATACTTCACCTTTGAGGAAATTAAAAGCAGCTGTCAAAATGAAGATCAGCGAGCAAGACGACCAAAAATATCATCCTCTTCCTGCAAGATAACGCTCTGGTCTAAAAGGTGCATGTCGCCAGATCAGAAGCACGAGCATGTGATTATGAAATCCTCCCCTATCCTCCTGATGTTGCACCCTCTCACTTTCATTTCTCCTGTCATGAAAGTGTTTTGGAAAAGGAAAGCATTTCCCAGATGATGCAGCTTGATTCACAGTCACATCGTGATTGGAAGACCAACCTGGTGTGATCTCCAAAAAAACACTCTCTAGAGCTGCATTAAAAAAAGAGAGAAATGTATAACTCTGATTGGTTCATATGTAGATAAAGACAAATAACTGTGCCAAGTTTCATTGCTCTACTCCTATGAAAAGTGGATCAAGGGCATTACCTATTGAACGCCTCTTGTCATTTAATTCATCCTTCAAAACACCCTTTCATTCTGAAGGTAAGTGTATAAAGTTTTATTATAATACCTACTAGGACCCGTAGAAATTCCACGGAATGAGACATATATTGAACCAACAAAATAGACTTTGTGGCCTGGTGGGAGATGTCCTTTTCTCTTAGCTGCAACCTCTATCTCACAGAAGAGATGTTGCGAGTTTGTCTCTGCTTTATTGTTATTTTCATGGAAAGTGTTCGACTGAGCTTCAATCTATGGTCCCCCCTCGCCAAACTTTCACAAGAAACACTCGTCTAGCAGAAAACACTATCAATAATTCCCCCATGCTTAATATGTGCCTAAACCTAAACATAGATTCCATGATCAAAGCTTCTTTCGTAGAACTGCACGCCTGTGGAATTATCTTCTGTTTTCCTACTTTCCAGCTGTCTATAATATGGTTGTCTTCAAGTCCAACGTGAACAAGGTTCTGATGAGCCGTTCCACTTAAGTTAACAAATTTACTGAACTTCCATTACTATTGATTACTATATTGTCCTTTTGACTACTGTACACTCTTTAACCCTTATCCTTGAGTGGCCTATCGGCCTTGATAAGTGGTGATGTCTATGTAAAAAAAAAAAAAAAAAAATTTCTGCATAACGCAAAAAATTATTTCAGGTAGAAAAACCAATAATACTCAGCAAATATGACTTTATTAACATTTCTATGAAAATAGTTTCCGTTGTCTTTTCAGTATTAAACCAACTGAAATGAGATAAATTAATATGTACTAATAAATATTCAAAAAGTAATATTGTGCTACATAGTTCAATACAAATAAAATCACATTGTAGGAGAGAATCTTCAATTTACTTCTTCAGTCCAACACCTCTTAGCAGACAATGTTGTTTTTTTGTTTTTTTTAACGGTGTTTTTTTTTTTTTTTTTTTAATGTTCCCCCCTTTTTTATGTAACGTTTTGCCGACTTCTTTCTTTGATGAAAAACCACTGCACATAAAAATTACTGCGAGTTCCTTTCTCACACCATTGCAACAATGATCATATATTATAATTATAATGATATTCGAAAACGAGACTCCATGAAAGAGAAGTTACTCTTATATTTTTTTTTTTCAGGGAGATTGGCCTTTTTAAAGCCAAATTTTGAGAATTTGACCTTTTTTTTTTTTTTTTAAGCAGTTTGATTTTCGAAAATTGTATTTAGCCGCTTTCAAAGCATGACGTACAGACTAACTAAGGAAGAAACGAGCAGAATATCATATAGATGGGGAAAGCAATAATCACATTCTATGAGATATTTGGAGAAGTGCAAAGTGACAAAGAGAAATTCTGATGTTGAACTTCTTCATTCACGGCAACAAAAAAAGAATGATCAACGGAAATGACGTAATTAAAAATGGCACCAGCAAATTGTATCACTCTAACACACTGTGAGAAAATGTTTTACGGCATATCAACCCTTTTTGTGTTATTCAATGCTGAATCCAGTGATTTTGATAACAGTTTTTATGCTAAAAATTCTTTATATTTTCAAATATATATATGTTTGGTTTGGTTTGGTTGTATTTTTACGGCATATCAACCCTATTTGGGTTATTTAATGGCGAATCCAGTAAATTTGGAAAGAAAGTTTTATGCTTAGAGTTATTTATATCTTAAAATATCTATTCATGGTGTTTGGTTTAGTAATTTTATAGAGAACAAGTCGAGCATGCTAAGTCCCCTTCCAGGAGTGAAAAATTTACTTTCAACATGACTAATGTTTGAGCAAAATTTTTAAAAAATCCAAGGCGCGGTTATTTAGAAAAGTGAACAAAATAACAGACAAACGATTTGGGGGCAATTTTACCTCTGGCCCCAAGGGGGGTAACCAAAATTATCCCGGAAAATCTATTCTAGCAAAAATTTACTTTCACTATGACTAATGTTTGTGCAAAATTTTTTAAAAATCCAAGGCATGGTTATTGAGAAAAGTGCGAACAAACAAATGGATGAACAGACGAACGGGAGTGAATTACGAGGTCCAATCCCTTCTTTGTCGGGAGGAACCAAAAATTGTTTTTGGCTTTGCAGAACATGATTGAATTTTGCAAAAGAAAAGGAAAACAAACCCAAACAATATCAATGTTAAAAATTCGGTTCTAAGTGACGCTCTTCAGCAGGTTGAAGGTTCAATCCTCAGTGCATGTGATATGAAAAATACAATTGTTACATACTTGAGACTTCTACCCAGTTATGGCTGGCAGAATGAGAGCAAACTACCTTTATGGATTAAATAAAAGGTCATTTAAAATTTTTTTTTTTTTTTACTATTCAATTTTCACCCCAAACAAGGTACAGTGCCTCTTTGAAGTAGAGGGCTACTATCGGGGACATAATTTGCAAGGATATTATGAAGGGAGTTGAGCAGCAAGATGTCTGTTCACATTACACTTGAACTTCTGCATGTCAGTACAGTTGGGAAAGCAGAATCACGGAAGAGAGTTCCAAAGTCTAACAGTTCTGGGGAAGAAACTATTCGAGTAGAAGACTCTCTTACATCTAGGGATCTCTACTGTGTAAGGGTGGGATTTAGCTGTTTGTCAGGTTTGTCGGGGATATTTACGTCGAGGGGGGTACAAGTGCTTGTAGTTCGTCAGAGCATTCACCATTAAAATATTTGTAAAACAGGCCAAAGTAATTTTCTTTGATAATTGTATCATTTTGATTGTCCGGAGTACTGTTCTAATCTTGAGTATTATTTTCGCAACATTTAGGCTTATGTCACGTCTGACCTTCAAATTCAGGAATTTTTCTGTTGAACTCTGGAATCTGCACAGAACTTTGGTTCTGTTCAAAGTTCTGTGCCTAAATGTTGTGAAAATAATACTCAAGATTAGAACAGTATTCCGGAGAAGCAAAATGATACAATTATCTATATTCATCTAAAAAATTCAGAAACATTAAAAAAAAAAAAAAAAAAAAAAAATGAAATGCCAATTATTTTTTATGTGTAGTATATAAGTGGTGGTGGTGGTGGTGGTGGTGGTGATGATGATGATATTGCCGAAAAGTAAGTCTACGTCAAAGTAAAAACCATAAACATAAAACGGTACCGATATTTGTATTGGAATGACTTTTCTTGCCATTTCTCAACCACGCTCAAGTGCAAACGGTGCCGATTCCGATCAGAAAATCCCGGGGTCAATCCACAAATCAATGTACGGACGACATCAAAAGCATAAATAACAAAGATTGGTGAACGGATTGTTTGGTTAGATTCCTTTTTCTCTTGTTTACTGATTCTAACTGCTTTGTGGTTGGATGGGAGAGGGCGGAGGAAAGCTGAAAGGTGGGGGGTGGGTGAAGGAAAAGGAAGGAAGTGTCTTTGGAAACACCAGAAGCTTAAAAGTGAAGCTACGAATATACACTGCAGCTGGCTATAAATCGGGGCTGATTGAAAGAAACGTGGATCCTATCCATTTATAGAGTTCTGATCTTTCATTATTTAAAGGCGAACTTTGCTTTCTGTCATCTACGCATCCGACTGTCCAGGCTATAAAACTACAAAGGCGTAGAGATCAAGTGAAGCATCACAAGCAATGTTTGAGATACCTTTTATACGGAAACACTCACGGAGGGGGGGGGAAGAGATGCACACACATATACATATAAAAAGTTATCCATGGACATGTGTTTCTCGTTAGCTAGCAGTCATCAGCATGGCTTGACTTTGACAAAGTTAGAACCCACAACCATATTGTGTGATGACTGCTTGCTAGCAAGAAACATGTGTCCATGAATAACTTATGTACATAATTATTTTACGTATATAAAAGTTATCCATGAAAAACTACAATGGCTACCTGAATTAACAGGTGATGTGAATTCTTCTACAAGTGTTTTTCCAACATATGATTATGCCCATTTGTTTTTTTATGATGAGTACATGTAAGAAAAAATTTAATACTAAGATATAAATATTAATTGTTTCTGCATAACGAAACAGGTCCGTAAAATGTACAAAAATGTGGATATGTTAGAAGAACTGATTGGTAAGATAAATAAAACCTTCAATCGTGGAATGTCTTGCTATATATAGCTATATATATATATTTCTCCAAAACCTCTGACCTTGATGGAGGGGAGACTAAAACTTGCTGCTATGGTTTCAAATGATCTGAAATAACAGCAAGGGGAGATTTCATTCCAAATATCTCTCATATGTTATATCTCCCCTCTTTTAAAAATAGGGAACGATTATGAATATCTCTAATCCTTATACACTGTGAAATTTACTTTATGTATGAAAACCAAAGAGGGGAGATATAACATGTGAGAGATGTTTGGAATCAAGTCTCCCCTTGCTGTTATTTCACAGTAGCATTCCAAGCGTATGCTGTATTTTTGTGGACATCAACAATATTACATACCTTATGTGCTTCAATAAGTCATATCTTTTTTTATTTGTGGGTCAATTTTTAAAAGAATTACATTGATGAAAAGAGAATAGAATAAGCATTCCAATAATGTTAAGTTATTTTGCTTTTATGCTTTCAATGTTTTTATGTCCCAAGTTAAAAATGAAAAAAAAAAACGGTAAAAAATTACGACAGCAAAAAGGGAACAGTTTTTTTTCAATGTTTACATTTCATATGTTACGTTTGGATACATATACGCGGGGTTAAATTTGATTGGATATAGCTGAAATTTTATAGGTTGTATAAGCATAGAAGTCCATCTTTACTGGTCTTTGATTTTTTTTTTTTTTTTACGACCACAGGAAGCAAAGTTACAACCAAGCAAAGTTGATGAAGAATATTTCAAAATTGATAAGATAAATCGGTATATATCATCAATTTTCATATAGATAATAGTTTCAGAATTATTTTCATGTATAATATGTAAATATTTGATAATTATTAATTGTGCGGAAATTTCTTTAAAATGTTATCTTTTATAGAAATCCAAATCGCTTAAGGAAAACGAAAGCAGAAAAAAGTTTCATTTTTTATTCTGACTTTGTCAGTTTAAAAAAATTATTATCAAGTTTTTCAAATTTGATTTCTGGACAATACTATTTTGTTGTTTTTAACGCTTTTAGTACATGTGTACTAAAAGCGTTAAAAAAAACAAACAAATGTACTAAGTACATGCGTTTGTTTTTTAGTGGTAAAAAATATATATATATATATATATAGCAAATAAAAGGTACTTTTGCACTTATGCTACCATGCTGAAATAATAACGTTATTATTTAGAAACCCATTCTTAACATGGGGAAGGAAGGGCGTTTTGTTAACTATTCTGTGCTTTCACCTAACAATTAAATAAAATATATTGTGAAACTTGAATTTATTTTTAACTCATTGTCAAGACCACTTTTTTTCCAATCTGTAAAACAAACCGTTTTTCTTTTTTAACTGAAGATATCTAAATAATAACAATTAGGCAATTCGATAAAGAATTTCATTGTGATGCATGTTGTAAATTTTTACCTTATTTCCACCTTAACATTTTTCTTTAAAATGACTATCTTTTCAGGTTTTCAGGTATGCTAAAAACAAATATCGCAAATAAGTAGCTTTCCAGATATTAAGCAACGTCATTTCTTATGTTATTGCTGGTGGCCATCTTGGTACATGCATTTCCGCATAGTTTCTCGGGGTTATGTTTGCGCGCTCATGTGTACCAAGATGGCCACCAGCGATAACATAAGAAATGACATTGCTTAATATCCGGAAAACAACTTATTTGCAGAAAATTTAAATGCGATATTTTCAACATACCCTAAAACATAAAAGTAATCATTTTAATTGTTAAGGTGAAAACAAGGTAAAAAATTACCGTTTTATTTCTTTTATAGTTGAATTTTCAGTAAAACAACAAAATAGAAATGACAAGAATTACCATCAACTGGTGAATATATATAGTTGTTGCTTATCAGGATTCCTGGTATCCTGGTACTGTGAAAGCTACATTAAGGATTCATGTAGAGTACAATTTATAGTTGCATCTCAGAAAATAGGGGTATATTTTGGGCCAGATAGAGAGGATTTACAAAATTGGAAATTGGACTGGTCCCAAAATGCATAAGTTCTGATCGACTATGACAATTTTCATCTTTTACAGAAATCCAAAATCTATATGAAAAATTTTCTTCAATTTATTTCTGAGATTAATTCATATCTACTCAATTTTTTTTTTTTCTGTGAGGGGAGTAGTAAATATCGGCCATGAATGTTCTTTAGGCATTCAATGGCTACACCCAGATTAAGCTCTCCTTTGGTGAGGAGGCAGGAAAATGCCTATTCACAATAAAACTATATTTAAATACTACTATAATACTTAGTTTTGTTCATGAATAGACACCCACTGTATGATATCATGCACTAGTTTAAAAAAAATTGAAATTTGTACATCTGAATTTATAATTCATGTCTTATGGTAAAGAGATACATCAAATTTGACTGCATAATCAGAAAGAGCACACAATTTTACATAAGAGTGCCTTGTTTCATCAGAATAGCTTAAAAAATAAATAAATGGTGGCGAAATTACCGAATTTCTTGAAATGTTGAAGTCTGTAATTTAGCCCACTTTTTTTTAAAGAAAAATGTCCACAGAAAAACCTAAATTTTGGCAATTAAAATTCTCGTAACTTTTGAACTACTGATGCTATTTGCATAATTCAAATGGTTTTAAGCATCTTTTATGAGGGGCGTGCAATAAGTAATGCCCCTGACCTACTTCCCATAGCAGTAGAGCAGTGAAACTTGGCACAGTTATTAGTCTTTCTCTACATAGGAACCACCCAGAGTTATGCATTTCTCCCATCGTTTGATGCAGCTCTGGAGACCGTGTTTGTAGAACACCCCAGGTTCGTCTTCCAACCACGACGTGACTTCAGAAATCAAGGCTGCATCATCTGGGAAACGCTTTCCTTTCAAAAACAACTTCATGGCTGGGAAGAGGTGAAAGTCAGACGGTGCAAGGTCAGGAGAGTAGGGAATATGGGAAGGACTTCATAACCACACGTCCATGCTTCTAATCTGGGGACATGCGAGTTGCGGACCGGAGCATTGTCCTGCAGAAGAAGCGTACCTTTGCTGATCTTGCACCGCCTCTTGATTTTGATAGCTTCCCTTAATTTCCTCAAAAGTGAAGCATAATAGGCTCCTGTAATTGTGGTACCTTTTGCGAGGAAATCTGTCATCACTACTCCGTTCTGGTCCCAGAAGACTGTGAGCATGACCTTGCCAGCGGAGGGCTGCATCCTTGCCTTCTTTGGAGGCGGTGAGTCCAAGTGCTTCCACTGCGTTGACTGGGCTTTGGTCTCTGAATCATAGTGATGGACCCAGGATTGTGTAATCAGTCTTTTGAAAAACTTTGACTCATCTTCTTGGCACATCTCCAAATTCATCCTTGAGCACTCGACGCATTCTCGCTTCTGGAATGGTGTGAGCAACCTGGAAATCCATCTGGCAGACACCTTATGCATATGCAAATGGTCATGAATGATAGTTTCCGCAGACCCTGTACTAATCTTGACATCTTGGGCTATTTGGCCACAGACTTCCAGCCATGTTTGAATTTATGATGCCAGCGTTTTACAAGGTCATATGATGGGGCATTATCACCATAAGTTTCTTTCATTTCATCAAAAGTCTCCTTTGGTGTGCGTCCTTTCAAATACAAAAACCGGATCACTGCTCGACATTCAACAGGCTCCATTTCACACCTGACTCAGTTCAAACACCTGTAAAACAGAAACCACAATTAATTTAGAACTGTAATTTGCCAGATAACCCGTAGAGATATAAATCATTGCACATGCAAAATTTGAGCTAGATCAGACAACTGGAAGTAGATCAGGGGCATTACATTCTGCCCCTCGTACATAGCTCTTTTCATGCAAGTTGATAAAATAACAATCGTCTAAAAAGAAAAAATCAACTTATAATAAGGTCGGGTTGTACATAACTCATAAACTAATGAAGCATCATTATAACATTTGGAATATGTGTTTTTGGCAGTGTGCACATTTGTTGTCATTTTTATTCCGTGATATAAGCAATGTGGAAATGCTGCTTTTGTATTCAAATTCACTTTCATAAGTTGTAGAAAGTTTCATTTTTTGCACAAATGCCTGCATCAAAGTCACCTCTTTGAATTGGATGCATTTATAAATATGTATACTGGCCTCAGTGACCGGCGATGCCCGGGTGTTTGGAGGTGTGTGTTGAGCAAAAAAAAAGTGGTAGCAGGCAGGCAGGCAGGCTCGAACCTGTAACAGGAAAGTGGAAAAGAACACAAAAAAAAAAAAAAAAAAAAAAAAAAAAAAACGTGACGTCTTTGCTGTGGCACCCATCGCCAAATCGAAAGTAACGTAGGTTTAAATTAAGGCTAGACAATCAAAAAGAAGGGATGACTTTCCAAAATATTGGCGAAAAAAGCGACCCTTCCCTGTAGAAAATTGCCAAGTTAAGGGTGAAGGAATTGATGTTTTTGGCCAATTTTTCGATATTTGTTGTCTGAAGAGTCGGGCTTCAAAATGATACCAATCTTGCGAAAATCCGTCACCTCTGTCGAAAGTTTTAGGCAGACATACAAACATGCATACATACGTTTAAACAGACAGGTGAGATTTATATTATAGAAGATGCCACTTTTTACAGCCATAAAATGTTTCAATCATAGTCATTTACTTCTCTAGTTTTGCATATGAATTACAAAATATCTGATATTTCCCCCCAAACCTCTGGCCTTGATGGAGGGGAGATTAAAACTTGCTGCTATGGTTTCAAATGACCTGGAAATATATATATATATATATATATATAATTATCCACTGACATGTGTTTTGTCGTCTACGAATCATCAGAGTGGCTGAATCTAGCAAGATTCGAAATCGGGACCCCATGGTAAGAAGCCTAAGCCCTTACCCCTCGTCCACCTCGCTTACTGTTTGTATATATCGCGATTTATGTAGATGTTATTTGCTCTTGTTTTTGCAATACGTCTTGAATGAATTCAATTATTTATGAAAGTGCATTTTTACCCAAACAAGGGTAAGTAAGGGTTTAGGCTTCTTGCCATGGGGGTCCCGATTTTGAATCTCGCTAGATTCAGCCACTCTGATAAGTCGCAGACGACGAAACACGTGTCAGTGAATGATTATATTTTAAAAATAATATATATACCGCTCCCCATGTGGGGGTACCAAATTGGTTAAAGGGAAAATTGTTCCCAACTCGTATTTGGGTAAAAAGGCACTTTTGTAAATAATTGAATTCATTTAAGACGTATCGCAAAAATAAAAACAAATAACATCTATATATTATATATATATATATATATATATACCGTATATTTTGGCATATAAGACGACCCTTAAAGTTAGAAAATCATCTTTAAAAATCAATATTTCATAAGATACCGGGTGTTGCAATCTCTAGCCTAGGCTAAACAAACATGGTTTCATGATTTAGCAGTCATCTCATACAACCGATATATTATAAATTTATTGAAATTTGCTCCAAATTTGTACTTCATCTCATCTGACGGTCGACTTATAAGCCGAAATATATATATATATATATATATATATATATATATGTACATGGTTAGGTCATATATTTTGTTGTACAGGATAAACTCATTAAAATTTACAAAAAAAAAAAAAAGAAAAAAAACAATGCGCCTCTGAATTCACCATGTTATTTAGGACATATATTCCAAAAATTCATAATGATCGGTTCATTAGTTTAGGAGATTATCACTTGTATATAATTCAAAAGTTAAAAGACTAGACAAATGCAGGATTTTTTTAAAATAAACATTTATTTATTTAATATTTAAATTTTCGACTCATAAAAGAATCATAAAGAAAATCAGATAATACTTGTTTTTTGTTATGTGCCAAGATGTTACTGGTCTTCAGATGTTGAAGATCGATGTTTTAAATGTTCAACACAATATTTGCTTTTTTCTTCACATGCCATGATGTTACTAGTATGGTCATCAGATGTTGATGAAGATGAATGTTTTAAATGTTCAATCCAGTGTGTAGGCCTTCAGTCATGTGCACACGTGTTAAATAATAGAGTTAAAGTGATTGCTTATAGTGAATTATTCTACTCTGAATTTCTTGATGAAGACTCTAACGAGTCGAAAATTTCATATTTTAAATAAATATGTTTATTTAAAAAAAGCGAAAAAACCTGACACTTGTCTAGTGTCTTTTAACACTAATATTTTGAATTTCAATATCAAAGTGCTTCCTACTAGCGTCTTATTCTATTCGTTAACACACACACATATTTATAGATAGATAGCTAGATAGATATACTAACTGTACTAATTGTGTTGCCCAGGATCGATTACATCCAAATATGTTTTGTAAATGAAAATACTATCTTTAAAAAAAAAAAAAGAGGGGCATGGTCCTAAAACTGCAGTGCGCCTCCTGGGGGGGGGGGTCACCTCAAACACACAAAAGGGAATAAATCCGAGAAAGTAGAATCTCCACTCCCATTGCACTTATTCTCCTGCCAGATCTGGAATCTCCCCAGCACCGAAAAATGAAGCTCGCTTTGTAGTGTCCAGCTTCACGCGCACACAAGATTTTGCGAGAACGCACGTAATCAAATGCTGGCCGCCATCTTTGCTTTTCCTTTTCTCGGCCTGAACTCACTCGCTGCACACCCACAGTAAGACTTCTGTTTTTCTTAGCTTCTGACCACAGTAAATATTTCTACATTTTATAACCACACTTTTTTTTGTTAATATCTAAACTAAATAAAGATACTGTCATCAGTAGAAGACGGATATCTACCACTGATTTCGATCATTCTAAAGAGTTAATATACAGTGAGAATCCCTAACTTTGAAAACTTCTGTTTTCACCTATTTTATTTTTCTAATGGACAATTTGTCATATTTTTTTGAAGTTATACAGATTTAGGCATGAGAGATAAGTATGTAATAATATTTTTCCCTTAAATGCTTATTTAGAATCTGCAAGTCATCACCCCAAACCAGCACTAACCGCCAGTAACCAACAATGCTGATAATCACAGACAGTGGCTTCCACTGGAAAACAATGCCTGACAGTGGAAGCCAAATAATTTCATTTGAGCCATGGCCACCAGTGTCTGCTATTTTCCAGGGACAGCAGTGGCCACCAACAACAACCGTAGTTTAATTTGTTTTCGAGGAGGGAGCATCCTTTAACGATTCTAATCTGGATCTGTCATGATCCCACCGGGCAACGCCGGTTAACGAGACATGCTAGTAATATATATATATATATATATATATATATATATATATATATATATATATATATATATATATATGTTACTCTCATTCAAATAAGTCTTGGAAAAAAAAAGGACACCTTTCATATATAATTATTACAATAATAATTTTTTTTTTTACTAACTGTACTAATGGTGTTGCTCAGGATCCATCACGTTCAAATATGTTTTGTAAATATTTCTACATTTTATAACTAAACCTTTTTTGTTAGTATGTAAACTAAATAAAGCAAATAAGAGACGTTTTTTTTTTTTTGCCAAGAGGGAATTACCTTTTTCTCTCTTGATTTGGGAATGCATTTGTGCCGATTTTTTTTTTTTTTTTTTTTTTTTTTTGCATCCATACGTGTCATATAATATTACTTAACTTTTGACTGATAAATTTTAATATGCTGATAAAAAACATTGTCCACGTTTTGGAAAGAGTAATTTGATAATCTCATTCTTCAAATAAAAGTGATTTTAAGAAATGCACATACATAGAAATGGACGTTGTTAAATATTTATTTCTAAAAGTAAATTTGAATATATGTATAATAATTTATTAACAAAATATGCTCCAATATAAATTGGGGATTTATACAGAAACAGAGTTAAATGTAAAAAACACACAGACTTGCTTTACTTTATATGTTAGATAGTTAGTTAAAAATTATCAGAAGGTTTGACTTTTTTCAGGCTTATTTTTCTCATAAAAATTGGAAAACACTTACATTATCCGTTATCGGTATTCCTGGTTGTGTTCCATTGTGATCCGCAAAAACTCTTATATAAACAGGGAGATTATATGATATGGTTGATGCATTGCTTTTCACTGGGTTTAAATTGGTCTGGAGCAATGATGAATTTTGCATATATCCAATGAAAACCTTTCCAATTCCTTAAAACGAAAAAAAAAGAAAGTGAGACTGTTGCTCAAGATTGCATGATATAAAAAAATTAAAGGCAATCTGGAATGAATATAATGATATTCGACATGGACGTGTAAAACTAGGGTTAAAAACGGTATTTTCCACATTAGGTTAGATTAAGCAGAAAAGTGGAAAATTCCATTGGAGGAGCTATGTTTCGGGACATGACGTCATAGTCAGGAAATTTTCCAAAGCCATTGGGACATGTTCATAACTGGTACACACACAGAAGCCCAAACAACAATTGGCCTCTTCGACTGAAGAAGTGAAGAAAAAAGTAATGATGGACCTCCAGATAAACATTGCCATAATGCTTGAAACATACCTCCTTGCTGGTGAAACAGGAAAGGCTTCTTATGCATCGAATGAGATTGGGTAAGATGAGACAAACTGCTGGAATGTGTATTAGAACATGCTTCAACTTCGTGGTCAGCATCACTATGCAATTTCACATCTGTGCAGCACTAAACTGCAGGTGCAGTTTACAAAAATTCTGGCGAAAGAACTGACTCATGAAATTATTGCCCCATTAGCCGCCTCCCTCTTTTTGTCAAATATTTGAGTCCATAATTAATCAAGCTCTAGTCCACCATCTTACAGTTGCTAAATTTCTGTCCGGCTATTAATATGGATTTAGGCAAGCCCGTTCCACTGCAGATATTCTAACTAATCTCTGAACGTATATACCATGCATTAGATAAGGCAGGGCAGGGGAGGGCAGTAGCCCTACATATATTCAAGGCTTTTGACAGGGTATAGCACGATAGTCTTCTCATGAAAATCAGATAATATGGTATTATTGGACGAATACTTAACATAATTAAATCCTTCTTAAATCAGAAAAGAATCCAGGTTGTCCTCGATGGTTGTACGTCTAAACACTATGATATAAATGCAGGTGTACCACAGAGGTCGTCTCTTGGATCTTTATTATTCCTGATAAAATAGTTTCTGAGCAGGCACGAGGGGAAAACGAATGAACACATATCCAAGGCAGAACACAAAAAACACATATCTAAATGGCAGAAACCCTAGAGGAATGGGGGATCAAAAATGGATGGTAATGTTCAATGCTGCCAATACTAAGCTCATTTCCTTTAATAATTACAAGAAACCTTCTCAACCACCAATAGCTATCACTAAAGATACATTACCTGAAAGTACTTCGTTTAAACATCTCGGCTTAATGTTCACAGGGAACACGAGTTGGAACAAATACATCGAGAGCATTGCCAAGGCTGCTGCGAAGAGGGTGGGCTCTCTCTACCATGCTAGAAAGTTCCTTATGCCTGAAAGTATCCTGTACCTCTACAAGGCCACCATTCGCTCATGTATGGAGTACCGTTGTCACATTTTGCCTGGTACATCTGCTACTAGTCTCTCACTCCTGGACAGGATTCAAAAGAGAATTGTCAACCTGATAGATCCTGAACTGTCATCTAAGCTTCAGCCTCTGTCCCATCAACGAAATGTTGTATCCCTCTGCCTGTTTTACAAGTATTTTAATGGTGAATGTTCCGACGAACACTTGTGCCCCCGATAAACCCGACAAGCAGCAAAGTCCCACCCCTACACAGTAGAGATCCCTAGATGTAAAAGAGACTTCTACTCTAATAGTTTCTTCCCCAGAACTACTAGACTTTGGAATTCCCTTCCAGGTTCCTGCTTCCCCAACTGTACTGACATGCAGAAGTTCAAGTGTAATGCAAACAGACGTCTTGCTGCTCAACTCCCTACATAGTATCCCTGCAACTTATGTCCCTGATAGTAGCCCCCTACATCAAAGTGCCATTTTGTCTTGTTTGGAGTGAAAAATGGAAAAAAAAAAAACCAAATTCGCATAATTTTACTTATTTCAATTCAAGCTAAGCCAAAAAGCTGCTCAAACAGCTTGCGATATCAACAAAGCATTAAGCCCAGGAACCACTACTGAATGCACAGCACAATGGTGGTTTAAGAAATTTTGTGGCAGTGACAAGAGTCTTGAAGATGATGAGCACAGTGATCGGCCATCGAATGTTGACAATGATCAATTAAGAGCCTTAGTCAAGGCCAATTCACGCACAACTGTTTGAGAACTTACTTCTGAATTAGATGTAATATATACAACGATTTCCAACCATTTGAGAGTGGAAAGACAAAAAAAAAAAAAACTTGATAAACGGTACCTCACGAATTGAACGATAACGAAAACAAATACCATTATGAAGTGTCATTTTTCCTTTATTATGGAACAAAAATGACCCGAGAGGAGATGATGACATTAGTTTTTTTGCAGTTCTTACATGGAGGTACCGAGGTCTTCCTACATGCAGCACTTGGTAAATCCAAATTGTTGGCGAGTTGTGTACAAACTCCAAGAGCGGTAGGAGCCTTCTATCATGTCTGATAGTAATGCAATGTTCTACAAGCGAGATCGGAGATGCGTTGCTGTACAACTCATGATCCAAGTTATGACTAAAGACCATTGCCAGCACCTTCCAAATGCAAATCTGGATGGTTCAACATTTGAGAGCACAGCTTAAAGTTTCCAGCCACGGTTACAGTCTTGGGTGTGGTTCCAAGTGAGGGCCACATCCTACCACCTCACATCTTCAAAGTCAGCTTGAAAGTCAACACCAAAGTGTACCTGGATGAATAATGTGTTGATCCCCTGGTGTAATCAAGTGGCCACTAGCAGACCCTGAATGTGGCAGTAGGACTCAGCACTGGCCCATGTCCAAAGAGACCCAGATTTGGCTTCAGAAGGAGTGCTATTACTTTGTACCCTTCTCTCACTGGCCTCTTCCTCCCACGATCAGAATTCGCTGGACTACTTCGTTTGATCATACATTCAGAACATCATGAACATGGCCTCCCACAACACCAAAGCCATCCTGATCATCGCCATCCCCCAAGTATTCGCTGAGCTTCCATCGGCACTTGAGGAAAAGATATACTCCCAGTTCCAGTCCCATATTGAGGCGGTGATTGAGGCTGAAGGCAGCTACATTGAATAGATGTCAGCTCTACTACATAATCAATTATTTGAATTGATTTTTTTTCAATAAAAGTTTTAAAATAAAGCTGTAGTGTTGTTTTCTTTAGGGTGACAACTGTATTGTTCCATCCTGTACATATAAATATGCGTGTGTGTTTTATCCACATTTTTTTTTTTAGTTCCAACAATTTACCTTTTTCAGCTAAAAACTGATGTGTTCCTTTACTCAATCCATTTGGAAAATATAATATTGTTGTTTTCGTTTTGTTTTGTTTTTCTAGATTTTGGTTTTTTGTTTTGTTATCCGCAACATTTTTTAAAAATTAAAAATGCCTTGAAGTATTCATATTATTTGGAGTCCTCAGACTACTTTTCTCATCTTGAGCGTCATTTTTTTTTTTTTTTTTTTTTTTTTTACACAGTGATCACCACTTATCAAGGCCCGGAAGATAAGAGTTATTGCAAGTACATTACGTTAGTGTGGAGATTTGATGAAGTGTTTAATTAAGGGGGCGGTTCATTAGGAATTTGTTAACATTGGACTTGAAGACATCCAAGCTGTAGTCCGGAGGGAAGCAGGCAGACGGAACAGAGTTCACAATGTTTCGGCTAATGTAACCCCCAAACTTCTTCAAGTGTATCTTGTCCAACTAAATGTTTCTGGCGGACTCGGAAAGTTGGACGGAATTTTGAACGGAACCTTTTATTTACTTCACAGGGGTAGAATGCTCTTGTTCCGTCAGCCATGACTGGATAGACGTCCTAAGTAATTCACAATTATATTTTTTGGTCACCCACACTGAGAATTGAACCTTCAATCTCCAGGAGAATATACTTTTACAATTGATTTTTCTAAGTACTCTAACCACTTGCCTGAGAGTATGATTTCATGACAAACGAATAGATACTACAATACCGCCCCCTCGAATTCACCATCAAGTGATAATACAATAGTACATTTAGTTGCAGATTCAGACAGATACCAAATCGCCATTAGTAATAGATATTATTTCATTCAAGCATTCAAGATAGTTGGCGCCGTTATGCTGGTTAAGTGTTAATTGGATTCTACATCCTTGTTGAACTTGGCTGAAATGACACAGATGAAGAATTGAAGAGGATGTTGGGGAATCTATTGCATAGATGTTGCAATACAATAAGACATATGAGACTTGCACGAATTTTACCATCTGCTAGTTCCAAAGTTTGGAGAACACTTGAAATAGTAATGATTCTTCACAGAATTGCAAAATACCAGAGGGAATTTCTAGTATTGTCTGCTGTCGATGCATTTAAACAAAATAATTTTTTTGGTAAAATCGGTTTATTACTTTTGATTCAAATGGTATTATTCTACCATCATCATATTTGGTTTAATATCTGTTTTACATGCTGGCATATATTGGACGGCTTTTAGAAATTGATTTCCAAACTTATCTCTGCCCAGGTATTTTTAGAAGTCATTTCCAAAACTAAGGGAAAATTTTCATAAGCCAGATGCTGTTCCTGATGCCAATCTAGTGGGATTATTGAGACACTATCTTTGACAGACTGATCAGCTAAAGGCATGTGGTAATGGAGATGTAATTCAAATGAATACCAAAAAGTGACTGCCTTGAATAGCCACTCTCTTTTCTTTTCCATATTGTTGGGATACACTCTCCTTTTCATTTCCAAAAGCAAGTTAGAGTTTTCACAGGAAAATTTTAACTCAATATTTTTTCCACCAATGATAATTGTTTTAAACTTAAAGTTTCACAAGCCTATGCAAACCTTATAAATAGTGACCTGGTCAACGAAATCAGAGTTCTCCAGATATGAATCCCGGTGCATCTTGAAGCACGCAAAAATATGTATGCTCACCCCATTCCTTCTGAGCATTTGGTTGGGGGGGGGGGGAGAACAAGAAAGGAATACTTTAAGAATCATGTACAAGCTTTATCACCTCACTCACATCTACACACACATTAACCAAAATAAGGTAAACTAATGCATACTGAACCAGTGCCACATTGTCTATTAATTACACACACACACATAATCACACTGACAAATATATATAAACATACACAATCCAACTTCCGGTGTTTGCTTATTCATTTTCCTACCAAAAAACATGAGTTCCCTAAAGAAACATTTCTTGCTACAAATGACTTTTATCTTCTTGTAAACTTGCATTTACATAAATGTTTTGTTATTTAATCATGTTTTCCGTGAGATTTTTCATTTATAAGACATTGTTCAGTTTAAGTTAGCACTTGCTTGCTGGTAACATTAATATTTCTCAGTGTTGCGTTTATTTCCATTTTAATATGCATGCGTATTAATAGGCTTCATTTCCTTTCTCCACCATAGCATAACACTTATAGAAAATGTATATTAAATGTTGGTGTGGTTCTTGGATACTACCGTCATACAAAATTGCCCTACTAAGACCAGAGACGACGCCACAAGCACTTCATCTGATGTAAAAAAAAAAAAAAAAAAAAAAAAAAAACTCACATATTTTTTGTTTTGTTTGTTACTCTTTAAAAGTCGGCAATTTCAATCTAACCCACCGATGTGCTCGTTTCATCTGTAAATCCACCGCCTTTTACAGATATTTTAAATAAATCTGAAAAGTATATCATTTTTATGATTTCAAACGCACTATCATTGCTATTTTACATGTTTGACGCACTATAAAAATTGATTCCTAAACCTGATTAAGTTTTTTTTAAGTCATTTCCTTAACTGAGGAAAAATTTTGGTTATTGTCAAGATTGTCAGCTCATTTTCACTTCCTGTTTCTGCTCCACAGACGGGACGATGACGACAAGAAAATTATGGTCCCTTCTGATATACGATCATCTTCCTCTCAGATAACGAGAAAGCCTCCCCTTCTTTCCTCATGCTAAAAATAACTTTTTTGTTCACTTGACCTATTTCTAATTATTCAGATAAACGGACAGAAGAAACCGGAAGAAAAAAGAGCAGACAATCTTGACTCTAACCAAAATTTTTATTGTTCAGATGCCCTTCCTGATGCCCACCTAACGAGTTGATTGAGAGATCATCTGTAGGTGATTGCCTACTAACATTAAAGGACACTTTACCGGTCCTTTACTGATATATTTTTTGTCAAATCTTTTTATCTTGTCTCGTACTGAAGTGGTTTTCCACAAGACTGCATTGTTATAGCCTTCAAACCCAACTCCTTATATTATTTAATTTATATATTGTTGTTTTCAACTATATTTATTGTCATCATGCCTTTTTGACTTTATCTCAATTATTTTGTTATATTCTGTAAATAGTTAAAAATAGGTAATTATTAAAAGAATGTTTCTTTAATGAATGGAAAAATGTTTATTATTAAACTAGCAAAGATGCCACGCTTTGCTCTGGACTTCACTGTGTACTTCACGGGCACTTTTGCAATAAGTACATGTTGTAAGAGCCGCACCAAATATGACTTTAATCTTTGACCTTGAAAAATGGTGTGCAGCATCTCTAAGTCAGACACCATCATCATGTTAGGTTTGGTCATGATTGGTCAAGTGGAGTGGGCTGTAAGAGAGTATATATTTATAAGCTATGACCTTGACCTTTACCTTGGAAAATGGTGTGCACCATCCCTGGGTGGGGGACCATCATCATGCCAGGTTTGGTCATGATCGGTTCAATGGTGTTGGTTGTAGGAGAGTTGTACACACACACACGCGAAAGCTACTACTTATCTATATATATATGTACCTGGTGTTATGGGTCGCAGTGGTAGTAGCTCTTAGTGTGTGGGTAAAGTTTATTAAAATGAAATTTTTATTTGTCTTTAACAACCCAGACCAATAATTGCCTTCTATGACTGACAAAATAGATTAAAAGGATGCTGCACCTTCCCTTTACTGGTGTTTTTTATTTTGTTGTTGTCATTTTTTTTTTTTTTTTTATCTCGTACTTAACAGTGTTTTCTACAAGACTGTATTGTCATAGCCTTCAAACACAATCCTTGCAAATTATACACAACGCTCCAATATCCTCCTCTTAGATATTAAAATTTTTCAGAATTTTTTTAGATATAAATTGATAATTTGTATTATTTAGCTTATTCGGACTACTATTTGCATTTCAGATTTTCTTTTCTTACAATGTTTTAGACAATGTGATTTCTGACTCTTCTCAAGTGCGTCTTATTGAACTCTAGAACCTATATAGTGGATTCTCAAGTTTAACATAAATATTCCCAAGTTTTAAAGCTGCACTTGAAGAAGGTCAGAAGTTACGTTGTCTGAAACATTGTGTGGATGGAGAACAGTAGTTCAAATAATCAAAATAAGAAAATTAAAATATTAATATTTTTTTTGTATAGTTATTTCTTGCATATTTCATCATCTTTTAAAAGTGACAGAAAAAAAATGCTTTGTCAGTGTTTGCATTAATATTCATATTCATCTAAATGAATATCTACCCTAACTATATGAACATCAAAACATTTTATGCCTCCGTGATATATCAGATTTGGAAATACCGTACATATAATAATCTGCAAACACCTATAAAAAGCCTTAGTTATTCCTTGCATATTTATTTTGGAAACATTTTTTTTATATAAATTAAATTAATATCCTGTAATTTGCATTGTCATATTTTCTTATATATATATATATATATATATATATATATATATATATATATATATGCAATAGTTTCGTAAATAGTAAAATAGTGTTTGACATATTCTCTCAGTCATTATCTCCTCCTTTGGGGTTCAGTGTATTAATCCCAGCCTAGCAAAAAAAATAAAAATAAAACAAAATGAATATGCAAAAATAAAAAGGAAACATCTCAAACTGAAAAATTAAAGAAAAAACGAAGAAACAAGATCATATTAAATAGTATACAAAGAAAAGGAATAAGAAACAGAAACAAGGAAATAAGGTTATGGATTTTTTCCCTCGAATTTATTTCAGATGGAAACGGGGTGTCTGACTTGCTATCTGTCCCTATTTACCTCTCCATAAGGCTAAAGTTAGACACAAGGTCATTAACATTGAGTGGAATATATTCGTTTCCCAGAAAATGGGTACTCTGTGAGAGACAAAAATAAAAATGGCCTCAATCAAGGATTTCTTCTCCTTTAACCGAGGATAGAACAGATACTACACTTTTACCCTAGCTCAAAGTTAAATGCAAGAAATGTTTTCTCCCTTCTATTAAAAATTGCTTCATTCAGCACCTTTTTTTTTTTTTTTTTTAAACTTCCTAAGTTTCACGTGACAGGAGTGGTTATACAAATACACATTGCTCTTTAACATCGAGCGTAGGATTAATGCATGAAGCGTCCATGGCTTTTTTAATAAAATTAATAAAGCTAAAAGTAAACACTATATATGACATGAAAAAGTTTAACAATGAACGACATTCATTACTTCAAGATTATTTCAAGTGTAAAAATATTTAAATCTGGTTCTTAGATTCTCAATGGTTATTACCTCTACCAAGGTTACATTTGTTTTTGTTTGTTTTTTTTTGGGGGGGGGGGTTGTGTACATCCTGGTGTTCACATCTCTTGACGAATCATTACTGTGATAGTATAGATGCCCTTTCCTTTAACTAGAGCCAAGATCCGTCAACAATGATTTATTAGCAGAGCAATAATATAGGAAGTGAGATTAGTAAAAAGATGTGGAAATCTTTTTGAACTCTTGTGACAGGAAGATGCCTCATGGTCAGTGGCCAGTTTGTAAATAGTCAGTTAGGAGTGGCTGATAAGGTAAGCAAATGTTATTAATCAGGTGTGACAATGACTAACAAAAAAAAATGAACATAAGGTTTCCGATTTTGAGTCAATAAATTTAGGAGTCAGAGTTAGTTTGTTGACAGTCTCCAGTTTGAGACAGTTTATTCAAGTAAGAATATAATGATTAAAAGATAATGTAATAATGCATATTATGGACTCCACCCCCCCCCCCCACCTGCCCAGAGCCAAGATTCCTGACAATGGAAGAAAATGATTCTTCAGAAGATCAAAAGTATAAAAAAAATGAGATTAGTAAAATAATGATGGGACTTTTTTTAACTCTTGAGACAAGAAGACGTTTCACAGTTAGTGGTCAGTTTCCAAATAGTCAGATACGAGTGGCTGATAAGACAGAAGTAATCAGTTTCTATTAAACAAGTGTTGCAGTAACAAACACAAAATACCTGAGTGAATTTTTGATTTGGAATC
>NC_136512.1:69408149-69418149 GCF_053919585.1 Euprymna scolopes
GCCATTTTCCTGTGACTTTTTTCTGGTGTGTTTCCTTTTCAATTGTTAAAAAGAAAGGGTGAAAATAAGAAGTGAACTTATATCTATGACTGTGTCTAAATCAAACAATGTTTGAATGTCCCATTGCCATATAATCTGAGATTCCACACATTAACCCCACAACAATATTGTCATAACATTAATAACATATTGTCCTCTGATCTAAAGCATGTGGTACAATGAAGAAAAAAGTGGCTGGTTATTTTCAATGCATCTAAAACCAAGCTTCTATCTTTGCATCAGCAACATTCTGATCCCCATCTGGCATCAACTGAAATGAATGGCTCTCGTCTTGGGGAGGCTCCATGCTTTGACAAACTTCTGGGTTCTACCTTTACTCCTGATCTAAATGGAATACGTACATCAAATCTGTTGCCAAGGTCACTGGAAAAATGATGGGATCCTTTTATCAATCCAGTAGATATCTACCTGCTAATGCAATTCTCTACCTATATAAGAGCCAGGTACATCCAAGGATGGAGTATTGCTGTCACATCTGGGCAGGAGCTGCTAGGAAGACCTTATCCTACCTTGACAGAGTTCAGAATAGACTTGTAGCCTAGTGGGGGATGCCCTTTTCTCTTCCCTGCAACCTCTTTCTCACAGAAGACACGTTGCAAGCCTTTTTTTTTTTTTTTTTTTACACAGTGATCACCACTTATCAAGGCCCGGAAGCCACTCAGGGATAAGGGTTATTGCAAGTACATCACGTTAGTGAGGAGATTTTATGAAGTGTTTAATTAGGGGGGGCGGTTCATTAGGAATTCGTTAACATTAGACTTGAAGACATCCAAGTTGTAGTCCAGAGGGAAGCAGGCAGACAGAACAGAGTTCCACAGGCGTGCAGTTCTAAGAAAGAAGCTTTGTTCATGAAATCCGCGTTTTGATTTAGGCACAGATATAGAGTGGGGGAAATTTTTCACAGTGGATTCAGCTAGACGGGTGTTTTTCGTGAAAGATTGGCGAGGGGGGACCAGGGATTGGAGTTCAGACGAGCACCTGCCATGAAAATAACGATAAAACAAGGACAGGCTCGCAACGTCTCTTCTGTGGGAGAGGGGTTGCAGGGTAGAGAAAAGGGCATCCCCCACTAAACCACGAAGTCTATTTTGTACTCTGTCAAGGCATGATAGGCTATTTTTAGCAGCTCCTGGCCAGATATGGCAACAGTATTCCATCCTTGGCCGTACTTGGCTTTTATATAGATAGAGAATTGCATCAGTAGTGAGATATCTTCTGGAGCGGTAGAAGGATCCCACCATCTTTCCAGCGACCTTGGCAACAGACTTGATGTACGTGTTCCATCTCAGATCAGGAGTAAAGGTCAAACCCAGAAGCTTGTCAAAACACGGGGCCTCACCCAGACGAGAGCCATCCATCACAATTGATGCCAGATGGGGATCAGAGCGTTGATGATGTAAGGATAGGAGTTTGGTTTTGGATGCATTAAAGGTAACTAGCCACATCTTCCCCCACTGAACCACGCGCTCGAGATCAGAGGAGAGAGAATCAGAGAGAGCTTCATCATTTACAGCCTTTGATGTGTTGCCGTAGATCGTCGTGTCATCAGCATAGATGTCAACGAATGATTTAAGTATGTGTTTAGGGAGGTCATTGATGTAGATCAGGAAGAGAGTTGGGCCCAGGATTGACCCCTGAGGGACTCCAGCATTTATATTGCAGGCCTCCGATTTTTGTCCATCTACCACTACTCTTATGAGCCAATCGGAGAGCAATGATTTAATGATTGAGAAAACATTTCCAGTTATACCGTAGCTGGAAATCTTGTGAAGTAGACCCTTATGCCATGTCGAAGGCCTTTGATATGTCAAGAGCAATTGCCCAAGAAAGGAAGCCTTTGTCAAGAGATTCACTAATCCTGTGGGATATAACCGTCAGCACATCTGCGGTAGATCTGTCTCTGTTTTATCATTATTTTCATAGCAAGTGCTTGTCTGAGCTCCAATCTATGGTCCTCCCTTGCCAAACATTCACGAGAAGCACTCATTTGGCTGTAAACACTATCAATTTCTCCCACTCTTTATCTGTACCTAAACGTAGATTCCATGAACAAAATTTCTTTCTTAGAACTGCACATCTGTAGAACTCTTCAGTTTACCTGCTTTCCAGCTGACTATAATATGGCCGTCTTCAAGTTCAATGTAAACCAGTTCTTGATGAGTCGTTCCCCTTAAGTAATCCAATATTACCAAATTTACACTACTAACGATTACCATGATATTGTCTTTTTGACCACTGTACACTCTTTAACCCTTATCCTCGAGTGGCCTCTGGGTCTTGATAAGTGGTGATTCCTTTGTAAAAAAAAAACATTTAACATGATAGCTTGATTTGGTGACATTCAATCAGGATGGGTTGAGCCCAATTCTCCCATAGAACACACAGCATCCCGGATGTCTGCGAAGCATGCACAATGGTCTGCAGTGGCCAAGATACCGATGGGCAACAAATCCTGGAACCAGCAGAGAACACTGTATACCTGTGGACTGGAGCTTGGTTCGACATCAGCTTTGATGGTGGGTAACCAGTTTTAATTGGTCTATTGGCTGTCTTTGCCGATCTTGGAATGGTTCTGGAGTTAATTACTTTGTGGATTAACTCTCCTGTGTTGTGCGGCACCGCATGGCCAAACCAATGAAGTCTCTTCTTAAAAGAGCTTGATTAAGTGGGACAATCCTGCATCACATTCAGATTTGTATAATAGTTTGAAGATGGTTACTTCAGCTAGTTAAGACATGCACAAGACAATCAAAAGAAATGATATAAGAAATAAATAACTAATTATCAGATTGTGGATATTGTATGAATAGGATTTTTTTTTTTTTTTTTTTTGGAAGGTGGTGCATTGTCAGCCATTGTTACATATCAAATCTGATATATATATATATATATATATATAAAAAAAAGAGAAAAGAAATCCTTAAACTAATTAAATTGTACGATACAATCGAAAGATAGAGAAGAGAACACCATGTTAACATTTACCATTATTAATTTCCTGAGATGATTCCGACCAACTTCCGTCTTCTCGTTTCTTTATGCAAAACAAACATGGGAATAATACCAAGATTTTAGAAAAAAAAAAAAAGAAAACATGATGTGAACATTATTCTCCAAGAATATACGATAAATAAATAAATAAATAAAAAAATCGGCATTCTTAAGATGTGTCAATGGAATCAGACCTTTTAATGAGAAAAATTGTATTGCAAATCTTAAGCAGAATGCGCTGACTAACCGATAAACCAATAATCGACAGACTTACATTGAATTAATATTCGATTTTCAAGACATTATATGGCAATTTAGAACTTTATTTTGTAACAATAAAGACAACTTAAGTCCAATAATCAATTTTTGTACAATTTAACGAATTATTTATCCCACAGCATCTAACATACAGTTTACCATTTGTTAAGGAAACAATCACATACATAACAGGAATCATACGTTATATATTTCTTTTCTTGAATTTAGGCAAAACAAAATTACCATATGTCGCTACAATAAAATTACTGTTTCAATCTAAAAAATTTCATTAGGCAACAAAAGCCTCTCTTCTTCCCGAAGGATAGTACTTTCATTTTAACTTTTTATTAAAAGTAGGTACCCCAAACTAGCCTAGTTGAGGATGCGAAAACTGGTAAATAAAGTAAAATTTCCCTTAACTTCAACTTGCGATATCTCGTTTATTTTTTAGGTTATTTTGATAAAATTTTGATTTAAATAAAATTTAATCTTTTTGCTTTATAGATATACTAGCGAGGGGTACCCGGGTGTTTGGAGGTGTGTGTGGAAACTCCGGGGGTGGGGGGTAGGGGCTGGGGGATTAAAAAAAAAAGTAAGTATGAGGATTGAACCCGAACCCTTGAGGCAAAGTTGTAAATTAAAGTGTGAAAAAAAAACATGCGACGTTAACCATTGCCCCACCGTGACATGCTAACGGAAACACGTTTGAATTTATTTAATTACTTGCATTTGGCAGGTGCCCATTTTAATGAGTTAATGAGGTCAAGTTTGACTGCGGGATTTCATTTACTGCTGAACGCTCCCCCCCCCAAGATGTTATAGGAAAAAGACTAACCCACATACGGCGAGCGACAAATGTTGAATATTTATCTTCCCGAAATCGAGCAAATTAAATAGACAGGCGAGCTTCATTGTTAACTGTGAGATATTACGATTTCTATGTGATATAAAAAGTTTTAAAAAGTTGTGAAGCGAGCGACCGCTTCTCTGAAAAAAAACTCTTGTAGACACACAGAAAAAGCGAACACACATACATACATACATTTTCGCTTTTATATTTATAGATTATTCTTTTTCTTGTGTCTTTAATATTTTTTTTCCAGGCTACTTCAGGTAATGTCACTAATTTTGGTGAACGACGCTTTATTTTTCACACAAAAAAATGTTGTTTTTTTTCAAATTTGGTGCGCACGCTATTGTGAGGTTCTACGTATGAAAATAGTACCATTTTAAGGAAAAAGGTCACTTATCAATATGGTGAGCTTAAAAAGGGGTCTTAAGTTGTTTTTCATTTAAAAAAATCCAACTTGAAAACTTCAGTGAAAGAAATATGAAAGACATTCAATTGAAAAAATTCCGAAAAACACACCATTTTGTAGAGAAATATCTCCTCTTTAATAATCTGTTGGTGTCATACTACTACGCTCATGAATCAAGGAGCGCCACAAATAAAAGTGCGTGTACCTACACATCGAGATTAATAACGTAATGCCAAGTGACCGAAGTAAGAAGAATGAGGGGCGTGCAATAAGTAATGCCCCTGACCCACTTCCAGTTGTCTGATCTAGCTGAAATTTTGCATGTGCAATGATTTATATCTCTAAGGGTTATGCGACAAATTACAGCTCTGAACTAATTGTGGTTTCTGTTTTACAGTTGTTTGAACCGAGTCAGGTGTGAAATGGAGCCCGTTGAATGTCGAGCAGTGATCCGGTTTTTGTATTTGAAAGGACGCACACCACAGGAGACTTTTGATGAAATGAAAGAAACTTATTATGATAATGCTCCATCATATGACCTTGTAAAACGCTGGCATTGTGAATTCAAACATGGCCGGAAGTCTGTGGAAACAGCTCCCAGACCTGGCCGCCCACCCACCCCTTCTGCCATTGATGAGGCATCTGTCCGTCAAGTTGAAGCTGCCATTTTGGAAGATCGGCGCATTACTATTCGCCAAATAGCCCAAGATGTCAAGATTAGTACAGGGTCTGTGGAAACTATCATTCATGACCATTTGCATATGCATAAGGTGTCTGCCACATGGATTCCCAGGTTGCTCACACCATTCCAGAAGCGAGCACGCGTCAAGTGCTCAAGGATGAATTTGGAGATGTGCCAAGAAGATGAGTCAAAGTTTTTTAAAAGACTGATTACACAGGATGAAACCTGGGTCCATCACTATGATCCAGAGACCAAAGCTCAGTCAATGCAGTGGAAGCACTTGGACTCACTACCTCCAAAGGTTGCAAGGGTTCAACCCTCCGCTGGCAAAGGGTACCACAATTACAGGAGCCTATTATACATCACTTTTGAGGAAATTAAGGGAAGCTATCAAAATCAAGAGGCGGGGCAAGATCAGCAAAGATACCTTCCTCCTGCAGGACAACGCTCCGGTCCATAACTCGCATGTCGCCAGATCAGAAGCACGGACGTGTGGTTATGAAATCCTTCCCCATCCTCCCTACTCTCCTGACCTTGCACCCTCTGACTTTCACTTCTTCCCAGCCATGAAGTTGTTTTTGAAAGGAAAGTGTTTCCCAGATGATGCAGCCTTGATTTCTGAAGTCACGTCGTGGTTGGAGGACCAACCTGGGATGTTCTACAAAACGGTCTCCAGAGCTGCATCAAACGATGGAAGAAATGCATAACTCTGGGTGGTTCCTTTGTAGAAAAAGACTAATAACTGTGCGAAGTTTTGTTGTTCTACTGCTATGGGAAGTGGGTCAGGGGCATTACTTATTGCATACCCCTCGTATCATTACGAAAATCAACTGTCAGCATGAACGAGCTGTGCGACCGAACGAAAACGTAAACAAACTTGTTTGACTAATTCTTAGGCGAGTTTTTGTTTATTTAAAAGTTATAGAAAGTTATTGTTTAAAATAATATTTTTAGTGTGTCAATAAAGAAATGAAAATTTACAATTTAAAAAATAATGTCAGTTGTTTATTTTCTATATCTTCTTTCAAACTTTCGTATGTTCTTTGCTTTATCTTCTTTCTGTTGGATAAGTTTATTTTTCACACAAAAAAATGTTGGTGTTTTTCAAATTTGGTGCGCGCGATATTGTGAGGCTCTACGTATGAAAATAGTACCGTTTGAAGGAAAAAGGTCACTTATTAATATGGTGAGCTTAAAACGGGGTTTTAAGTTGTTACATTATCTTTTTAAAATTAAACTGGGTACATTTTAAACGACCCAAAAAAACATTTAGTTGCGTGTGACTGACGGAAATTTTTTTTCATTTAAAAAATGTGCCTCATTTTTTTGTTTTCTTATTTCTCTTATGTTCTGTTTTTGATATATCTATATGTTCTATCAAGTGTTTTTGATAAACTTGAACGGAGATATCTCAAGGTTGTGTTAGGTGTCAAAATCAAACACCAGTGGAAATAAGGTTCAACTGGAAGCTCTCTGACTACTCAAGAAGAAATCCAGTTGATTCATTTCCACCTTAAAAGCAACAAAAAAAGTCCCTTAGTGAATCTGCTGAACATTCAGATAACTCCTGCAGTTGTGATGAAGAACCATCTCAGGATATCTTCAGTTATGAGCATCAAGGATAATGGGTTGCTGTCTACTATGACACCAACTTTTACATCGGCCAAGTCATTGAGGTTATATCTGCATCCAGCGCTGTAATAAAATTTTTATCGTAAACCAAAAGATTTTTTCGATGGCCTTTGTCAGATGACATTGCACAGGTAGTCAGCATTTGTTTACAGATGAGGTTTTGAGGTAATGCCAGTTTCAAGTGATGGTAGGATTTGGAGTGTTCTAGATATGTCTACCATAGCAGAAGCCTATGAAAGAATTCTGAGAGAAAATCAATAAGGAAAGGAATTGTAGTAAGACCTCTGCCTATAAAATATCTTATTGTTTATTTGTCTTTTAAGTTGAAAGTTTTTCAATGCTTGAAAAAAATGATTTGTGACTTTTTGTATAACAAATTTCTAAATCTTATTGTTGTCAGTCTTTTTTTTGGCGAGTTTAAATTCCTCAAAGTAAAAATATTTCTGTGGCAAAAAATTTTGTTATTAGAAACAAGGCAAACATTTTTTTTTAATTCCTCACCCAAAAATTAGTAAAGTTGCAAAGTTTTAAGCTTCTACCTCCAATCGTTACATTTTTACAGCAATTTCAGTAACGTATACTTTTGACTCGTTTTTTTAACCCTTTTTTACCAAATTGTCTGTTTGACTGCTTTTACATGGTCCACAATTGAGTGGTTTTATCAATTTATAATTAAAAGAAAAAATTATCTTGATCTCTAATGTGTTATGAATCATACTAAGAAGATTCAATACATTAGCTATTGAAATGAAATTGATATGAACAGTCAAAATTGCATTTCTGTGTCATATTTGCATTTTTCCCCCGTTGTTAGTGGGATTTTGCCTAGTGTTTAGGTTGATTTCATCTAATAATTATTGCATTCATTAGTATTAATTTTCATTTACCACAAGATGACATTACATTTATAAGGATTTTTCACTTGTTAGTAGCTTACAGTTTTAGTTATATACTATGAAATTTGGCTTCTGGACCATGATAGCAAATTTTCAACTTTCCAACAAACTTTGAACGACCATAATTTGATGGCTAATTGAGCTACCAAAATAAATTTGATACTTTTGTTTATGGTTTACAAAAATCTATATGACCGCATTAATTGTTTTTAGATATAATGAAAATAAAAGGATACCTATTAAAAACTATCCTTCCTGAAGAACAGATGTTTGGTACCTGATGAAATTTTTTTTAGATTGAAACAGTAATTTTATTGTAGTGACATGTGGTAATTTTGTTTATAAAAAAATTGAATTTAAACTCTGCAAATGTGAATTTACAACAAATTTATTATTCGACCAGAAGTTTAAGTTGAAAACTTAAAAATTTTCCTTATTCCATGGAGTTTTAAAGAATGGCTCTTATTCTCAGAGTAAATTAATTAGCAAAATGATATTCATAGGCAAACTTTAAATTTTGCTGGTTAAGGTTAGGGTTAGACTACAAAATATGAAAGAAGTCATATTTGTATGAAAATTGCAGAAATGTATGGGTTAAAATAATATTCCAATGGAAGTCCAGGCTCGTTAAAGAAAGCCCAAACTTCCTTTGGAAAATCCCTTGAGCCTATACATATCTGCAATTTTCAAACAACTATGACTTTTTGCATAATTTATAGTTTTCAATTTGTGTGCGAACCAACAAAATTTATAGCCTGTCTATGAATATCATCTTGCTAATTACTTTCCTCGGATGATAAGAATCATTCTTTGAAACTCTATGGAATAAGGAAAATTTTTAAATTTTATTTATTGTTGAATAAGAGTTTGAATAAAGTCGTTTTTTTTTTAATGCTTTATCTCGAATATTAAGATTTTTCATCTGGTTAGGATTGTCCAATAAATATTAATATTTATACAGAATTATTCAATTTGTAAACTTGGAAATGCTTCTTTTTTTTTTTTTAATTTACGTATTTTAGGTTGACGAGAAAGTTCTTGCGGAACTTTTTAATTTCGAGTTCAAATAAGTTTTCCTTATAATACTTTAACTTTATATATCAGTTTAAAGAGCATTTTCACTCTATCTAATCGTTTAAATTACAATCATTTTAAAACAATTGCGTCTTTTCAGAACGTTGAATACAAGATGAAAAAAAAGCAAATTCACACAATTTTCTTATTTCAATTCAAGCTAGGCCAAAAAACTGCTGAAAGAGCTTGTGATATCAATGAAGTGTTTAGCCCAGGAACTACTACTGAATGTACAGCACAATGGTGGTTTAAGAAATTTCGTGGCGGCGACAAGGGTCTTGAAGATGATGAGCATAGTGGTCTGTCATCAGATGTTGAAAACGATCAATTAAGAGCCTTAGTCAAAGCCAATCCACGCACAACTGTTCGAGAACTTGCTTCTGAATTAGACGTAACGTATCCAACGATTTCCAACCACTTGAGAGAGATTAGAAAGACAAAAACAGCTTAATAAATGAATGCCTCACAAATTAAACGACAACCAAAAGAAACGCCGTTATGAAGTGCCATCTTCCCTTCTTTTACACAACCAGAATGACCTGTTTCTTGACTAGGTTGCGACTTGCGATGAAAGTGGGTTCTTTATGACAACTGACGATGCTCAGCTCAGTGGTTAAATGCCGACAAAGCTCCAGGACACTTCCTGAAGACATAGTTGCACCAAAAGAAGGTCATGCTGACTGTTTGGTGGTCTGCGACTGGTCTCGTCCATCACAGATTTTTTTGAATGCAGGTGAAATCATTACAGCGGACACGTAATATAAACAAATAGGTGAAACGCATCAGAAACTTCAACACCCTACATTAGTCAACAGAAAGGGCCCAATTCTCCTCCATGACAATGTCTGATTACACGTTGCTAAACTGACCCTGCAGAAGTTGAACGAATTGGGCTATGAAACTGCCTCATCCGATATACTCTCCAGACCTCTAACCTATCGGCTACTACTTTTTCAAGCATCTCGACAAATTTCTGTGTGAGAAATGCTTTAAAAACCTAAGCAATATCAAGAATGCCTTCAGTGACTTCATCGCCACCAGAACGCAAGACTTTTATGTTATTGGCATAAATACACTGATTTTGCATTGGCAACAGTGTGTTGATTCTGATGGTGCTTATATCAATCAATAAATTTTTATTTGAGCTG
>NC_136512.1:69432338-69504838 GCF_053919585.1 Euprymna scolopes
TGTATCTAGGGTTATAATCAGGATTCGGTTCTGGGGGTTCGGGAAGGAGTGAGTCACTCTCTCGACAACAGCACATTTCTGCCCTCTTCTTTTCCAATCGACCACACCTGGCCTCTTGCCACCAATGTCACACCGCACAATCCGAACGTCAGCAATACAAAATTCTTTTCAAAAGAAAATGTTCACGACTCTTTTCTCTCTGCTGCCCCGGGAATTTTTCCCTGCTTTTATATCCTCCTATCTAGAAAAAAAAAATAGCTTCTCCCATCATGCTCTGCCTTCCCAAGATGCCCTTTGCGTATACAAATGTGCAGGCCATACTTTCCTTCTTTCCCAAAGAGCGATGCAGATACGCCCAGTACGTTTCTTTTTTTTTTCTTCTTTTCTAACCATATACCCCACAATGTATAAGAGACTTCCTAGCTAAAAGGATTAACTTAGTTTCAAAATCTGTTAAATCAGAGTTTTTTTTTAGCGAAATGTGGGCCTTAAGAGGATAGGAGAAATGAACAGCTAATAATTGTTGATGTCAAGGGTTATTAAATTGAGGATATGTTTAAAGGCAAGAAACTAGTTAATTACAGAATCTGAGTTTTGTCAGAGAGGGAGGCTAACTTTTTCTCTAATAGAGGGGATAATTCTAAGATTTTCTTACTGAACCTAAATCAGAACTAGATGGGCAAATCAATCTAATAGAGGGATTGTTGTAAAAGTTAATTTTATGGTTCTAAAGCGGAAATCTAGGTGTGCCTGGTGACAGTATTTCAGTGGTATTATGAATATTCATAAAGGCCAATAATATCTCAGCCTCTATGCTTATATGATTCAGAGTGTTTTGTGGAACTATTTTATAAGATTTATGGAGCTCTTTTTAAATTAGGTTTTTATATGTTTGGTAGTCGAGTTTATTAGTCCTCCCGCGAAAGAGAGAGACACAAAATGTTTTAAATAATAATAGAATAACAATAATAAAGACTTTCACTGGCGAGGACTACTATTGACCGTAACCAGTAATACAGTCCTTTGGAAATTTTCATCTCTATTTTTCTCGTTATGTACTGAATATTTGTTAATCAAACCTGTATGAAATATGTTCCTTATTAAATTTTAAAGATTTTCTATTCTGAAAGAAGTTTAAAAAAATTTAATCAAAAAAAGTTATTTTAAAGTTTTTGTTAAAAAAATTCAGATTTTCTCATTTTTCAGACCTGTATTACAAAGAGGGGGCTGCAAAAAATGAGTTGTGGTGCGAGGAGAAATACAAACTGAAACAGAGAGAATATTCAGACCTGTAATAATACAAAGAGGGATTTGCAAAAATGAGTCGTGATGTGAGGAAAAATACAAACTGAAATAGAGAGAAAGAGAGTTTTAAAATATAATCTTAAAAAGATACAAGTTAGAAAAGCATTTCATCCAAGGCATGAAAATTGTTAAACAAAATATTTTTACTATAGGCTTTAAAAATAAAGGTACAAGATTCAATTTGAAATTTATTTATCTTCAAAGTGCATTTTTATAAATTTTACAAAGTAAGGTATAAAACCTTAATTTAAATTGAATCAAAAAATTACCTTGAATTTATTTTATGTAATGTACATTTTGTTGAAATTTAAAAACATTATCTTTCATCTAGTAATTAATGATATAGATATAAAATTTTCAATGATTTTTTTTAAAAAAGTGCAACAGAATGTACATTGCATGAAATAAATCCAAGGTAATTTTTTTATTCAATTTAAATTAAATTTTTATACCTTACTTTGTAAAATTTATAAAAGTGCACTTTGAAGATAAGTAAATTTCAAATTGAATCTTGTACCTTTATTATTTTCATAAAAAAAATAACAGTTGTCGTAGGCAGGCTCAAACCCATGACACAAAGGCAGAAAAGAAAGTGGAGGTGTGTGTAAAAGGTGTTGGTTGAGCAAAAGAGGAAAATTGCGAGCGCAAAAAAAAAAAAAGTGGCAGGCAGGAAGGCAGGCAGGTTCAAACCTGTACTGCAAAGGAGGAAAATAAAGTAAAAAAAAAAAAAAACATGGCGTGTTAGCTGCTGCGCCCATTGTCAAACTGGAAGTGACGTAGGTTCAAATTAAGGCTAGAAAATCGAAAAGAGGTGATGACTTTCGAAAATATCGGTGAAAAAAGCGACCCATCCCTGTAGAAAAGTGCCCAGTTGAAGGTGAAGGAATTAATATTTTTGGCTAATTTTCTGATATTTGTCGTCCGAAGGGTCGTACTTCAAAACGATACCGATCTTGTGAAAATCTGTCGCTTCTGTTGAAAGTTTTTGCGAGACATACATACATACATACATACATACATTTAAACAGACAGGTGAGATTTATATTATAGACTAGCGGGGGGGGGGGTACCCGGCATTGCCCGGGTGTTTAGAGGTGTGTGTGGTTTTGGGTAAATCAAAACACCCGAGGGTTTGTGTCGGGGGGGGGGAAGTAAAATAAGAATAAGTTTTGGTAGGTAAGTATGAAGGATCGAACCCAACCCCTGGAGACGAAGTTGGAAATAAAAGTGTAAAAAAAAAAACGTGCGACATTAACCACCACGAAATAGTAATGGAAACATGTTTGAATTTATTTAAGTATTATGAATTGGCAGGTGCCTGTACTTAATGACTTAATGAGGTTAACTTTGACTGCAGGGCAGTATTTTATTTACTACAGGGCAGCATTTTTTTTTTTTTTTTTTTCCCCAAGATGTTGTGGGAGAAACCAGCTCCCCATAAAAAGGGGATTGTCCAAATTGAATAGCAATTGTCTGATATAAGGAGAAACTTCACATTGATCAAAGCTGATTACTTTCGGATGTTTCCGGTGATTGCGACCGGAACAATTCCACCAGAATTAGTTTTGCTTTTATTATACGAAAAAGCCTAATGCACATGCGGCAATCAAAAAATGTTGAATATTCATCTTTTCAAAGTCGAGCAAATTAAATACACAGGCGACCCCCATTGTTAACTCATAGATATTATGATTTAGAGGTGATATAAAAAGTTTTAAGAAGTTGTGGGGGTGACCGATCGCTTCTCGGAAAAAAGCCTTTCTCGGACATACACAAAAAGTGAACATACATACACACACATTTTCGCTTATATATATATAGATGACCATACAGGCCACTGGGAAACACCTGTGAATTTAATATTCCCTTGACAGTTCCTCCTTCGGAGGAAGCTGGTTCAACCTAATTAGGGTGAATCCCATAGAATAAACAAACACCCGCATTAATGCTACACAAAAATGTTTATTAGATTTAGTAGTTAATACTCAACTGTATGACTAATTGAGCTACAAAGAAATAAAATGAAAAGAACATTAAAAAGCCGTTTTATAAAAAGGCTGGACGATCCTATTACGCTCAGATGGGCAAGTCCATTCTCTGTGATTCGACCGACTGTTAGTTTATTCGTGGATAATCTATTATTAAAATTCTTGCTCTAATTAAGCAATAATTTACCGAACTATTGAAATATTTTGTGCAACTTTAAGTGTCAATTTGATTTGACAAGTGCATAAGAATAATGATTTTTGGTGAAGAGTAAGTTCTTTTCGGACTGGTTAAATTGTAAGGAACTGATGCCGATAAATTTTTCTGGTTTTTACCGTTTTCGTTATGAATTGTTTTTGTTTTTCGTATTTGGAATCTGACGATTTTCATCGACTGACTGCAATTCCTAAATCAATATCACTTCAACTCAAACTCCACAACCAGGACAATTTTGATTAAACGGATAGATATTCAGAATTGAAGTGAAATAATGATTTACCTATGATACGCTCATTATAGACTCTAAATTAACAACGCTAATTGATATTGAAGAGTTAATGAAAAATAATGGCTATTTAAATACTTTTGGATGCAATCTCAAATTATTTGGTCGTGCTGTCTGAACTTTGTCCAATTATAATTACCATAATGTTTCCTCACCAGATTCATTCATTTTCGGCAGGAGTTTTGCCAAAATATCCAATAAGAATCATAGATTTGTTTTGTTTGGAGAATGCTTTATCTGTATTATTTGAATTTCAGTTTGTCGTTTTTTTGTTTGTTTTTTTTTTTTGTTTTCTGGCATATCAACCATTTCTGAGTTATTTAATGCCGAATCCAGTAATTTTGGTAAAAAATTTATGCTTCAAGTTCCATCAGTTTTTCACCTGGGTAGAAATGTTAATTATCAGGTTATTCTTATTATCACCTTTAGTAAGGATCAAATCTTACAACCTCCAGGAAACTGACACTTAGAATTGATTATTTAACAATGATTTTAACCATTGCGCCATGTGAACAATTCTAGAACAAATTGTGGAAAATTTAAACCTAATCTTGCTTACAAGTATTACATTAATACTTATCTATTTTTTATATTATTTTGACTATTATTCTCATCTTGGTTGTTGTTTTTTCTTCACAACGTTTCGGCCGATGTAACCTCCGACTATCTTCAGGTGCATTCACACTGGATGCTATTGGTGAATAGTGAAAAAATGTTTAGTTTATTTGCTTTTCCAACAAACGTAGCCATTAGAAATTCTAAACGCAAATAGCGACAAGTCTATTTCTTTTCTTTTGTTAATAAATCTGGGTCCATTCCGTTTTTTTCATATAATGTTTGTATATTTTTGAGATGAGAATTATTTTTATTTTATTTGGATTGTTTGGACTATTGTTCTAATTGTGATTGTTTTTTCTACAACGTTTCAGCCGATGTAACCTCTGACCTCCTATGTGCCTATATGATAGTTCTCTTAGCCTGTCTGTATATCTGTCTGTTCCACTTTTTCTTGGAAACTACTAAACTGTTCTAAGTAAAATTTTGTATGGCTCTTTGCCATGATAAGGTGCAGTGAATTATGTATTATGATATCTGTTTGATACATAGGGTTTGATAAGGATTAGTCACTACAATACCACATTTACTCACTTTTTCTCTGAAACTACTTGGCCAATCTGGCTGAAATATTGTACTAGGGCTTTACGTCATGAGTGATATTTCCAAATCGTGACTAAAAAAAATAAAACATTTTCTTTTGTATTTTTTTCACCGAAAATCTTTCAAAGCTCATTGTAGAGTGTTAACTGTCTTTTCAACCTTTATTTTTTTTATAAAAAACGAGCAAAGTAAAACAAGCCAAAAACTCTATGATCCCCCAACTGATGCCTTGAATTTTATGAGAAAAAATAAAAATTAGTTCCAAAAGATGTGTTTTTTTACCCCTGAAACAAATAAGGGCTCAAGCCCCAGAATTTTCCCAGGGTTAAATATTACGTTTCCATACGTATCCATATGGTCTTGCTTTTTTGGGTAATTTTCAGAAAAATCTAATGGTTGGAAAAGATTCTATGTCCCGGAAAGTGCTATTTTTGGCCATTTTGACCTCTTTTGACCCCCTGGGGATGCAAACAAAATGTTCTCAGGGTCAAATATTACGTTTCCAGATGTATAGCCATGTCATCTTGCTTTTGGGTAATTTTCAGCAAAATTTAATGGCCGGCAAAGATTCTATGTCCCAAAAAGTGCTATTTTGGGCCATTTTGACTCCCTTGGATGCAACTAAACTTTTTATCAAAAATCCGATAATGTTACGTTTCCTCCCTTAGGTAATTGTAACTTCATGCAAAATTTCAGAAAAATGTATGGAGTAGTTAATGAGAATTTTGGAAACGATTGGACGAACGGATAAATGAGGGTGAATTCTAAGGTCCAAATACGACTAAGTCGGTGGACCAATTATTTAAACAATAAAAGGCTTAATAGAACAATATACTCTTTTTTTTTTAACCAAGGCTGTTCAAAAATCATCTGAAGAAATTTGAATGTGGATACTTTCAAATCTCAACATAAAATTTCGTGCATATTTAGAATTACTTATTTAAAAAAAAATAAATAAATGCAGAAAAATCATGATGATATAAGTACTTGTTACTGAATGAAAATGTCATCTTCCAAAAATCACAGGGGTTATGCTAGTAATTTATCTATTTGGCAACTAAACGAAAATATTTAGTTGTCAAAGCCAAAAGAAGATAAATTTGTCCATAGAGCCCCGTGTATGGACCTTTGTTACAATAGAGTGCTGCGAAAATCATATTCATTCGATGCATAGTTGGAGACTAAGGGATGAGCATTCCATGCAAAAACCATATTCAACCATCAATTTGACATACAACACTCTTTCTTAGTTAAGGGGTTATAAATTTTGCCCGTTTTAAAAGGACTAAAATGTCTAAGCTATAAAATAATTTTTAAATTTTTAACTCAAGCCCAAATAGCATTTAAGCTAAAGGATTAAACTTTACTTCTGACTAGCCATATTTATTTTTTTATTTGATAATTACATGATCCTGTCCCCTAATAAAGTGTCAGCTTGCTTGATTTGCCAGATATGCAGGTCACTCTTTGAAAGTTTTAAAGGTGGTGGTGTAATTATTTACTTTTTAATAGACACTTGAAAATGGGGGGGGGGGTGAATTAAAAAAAAAAAAACGTTTGTTTAAAATATTATATTCGGTTTATTGGAAAGAGCATCAAATTTCACATTGACCCTAAAAATATCGTAAAGATAGAATAAATAGAAAAATTTTGATAGATTTTTAAAGTTTAAAAATTGAAAAATATTGAGTTCGTAAAATTCATTACTGTTTTTTAAAAAATAAAAAGAATATTTCTATTACTTTTAAAACAACTTTAATAGTTTATTTTGGAAGTATAATCCATAAAGAAAATAAACAACCCACTTTTAAAAGAGAAATTACGAGTTTTTTTATATTTTATTCGCAGTTTCGTGTTAAGGGTGTCAAAAATTCCTACAAAAATTCTGATACACCTAGTGGTGGTGTTGTTTTTAAAAAAAAGCGTTCAGCACTGCCATCAGCTTTTTCAACTAGCAAATCTGTGTTCGCCATATTTCTAGAAATGGATGTCTTTTTATTAACAATTTTTTCAGTGTAAATCTTTTTTTTTATTTTATTTTTTTTTTTGTATATGAAAAGGTGTTGTTGCCTGGACCTCTCATTATATATTTTTTCCTTAAATGGATTGTTAGTAGGATATAATCATGGTCTGAAATGAAGCAAGAAGATGAAGTACGAGTGTTGTATGATGATCATAAATGAAACTATTAGGTTGAGAAGGAAGTTCTCGCGGAATTTTTAATTTTGATTCAAATTATTTAATTTTTAATAAGTTTTCATTAATACCTTTCCTTTACATATCATTTTAAAGAGCGTTTATTGCTATACCTAATCGTTTAAATTACAATCGCTTTCAAACAATTTTGTCTTATTTTGAGAATGTTGAATGCAAGATGGAAAAAAAAGCAAATTCGCACAATTTTCTTATTTTAATTCAAGCTAGGTCGAAAAGCTGCTGAAACAACTTGTGATATCAACAAAGTGTTTGGCCCAGGAATCACTATTGAATGCACAGCACAATGGTGGTTTAAGAAACTTTGTGGCGGTGATGAGAGTTTTGAAGATGATGGTCGGCCATTAGATGTTGACAACAATCAATTAAGAGCCTTAGTAGAAGCCAATCCATGCAGAACTGTTTGAGAACTTGCTTCTGAATTAGATGTAACATATATGACCATTTCCAACCACTTGTGAGAGATTGGAAAGATAAAAACATTTAATAAATGGGTGCCTCACAAAATGATCGACAGTCAAAAGAAATGCTGTTATGAAGTGCCATCTTCCCTTCTTTTACACAACAAGTGGGTTTTGACTTGCGATGAAAAGAGAGTTCTTTGCAACAACCGGCATTGCTCAACTCAGTAGTTAGAGGCCGAATAAAGCTCCACAACACTTCCCGAAGCCAGAGTTGCACCAAATGAAGGTCATGCCGACTGTTTGGTGGTCTGTGACTGGTCTCATCCATTAGTTTTTTTTAATGTAGGCGAAACCATTATGGCCAAAAAGTTCTGGCAACACATGAATGAAATGCATCAGAAACTTCGACAACACCCAGCATTAGTCAACAGAAAAGGCCCAATTCTCCTTCACAACAATGCCTGACCGCAAGTTGCTAAACCAACCTTGCAGAAGTTAAATGAATTGGTCTACGAAACTCTGCCTCATCTGCCATACTCTTCAGACCTCTCAACTACCGACTACCATTTTTTCGACAACTTTCTGTGTGAGAATGCTTCAAAATCCTAAGGAATATCAAAAACGCCTTCATCGACTTCATCACCACCAGAACGCAAGATTTTCACGTAACCGACATAAATAAATTTGTTTTACGTTGGCAAAAGTGTGTTGATTCTGATGGTGCTTATTTTGATCAATAAATTTTTTGTTTGAACTGAAGCATGTCCATTTGAATTTAAAAGTTAAAAACCGCAAGAACTTTCTTGTCAACCTGATAGCTGTTCACCGATTTCCCACTCCTCCTTTTTCACCTTATGTCATCTTTTCTACTTTATTTGATTTTGTAAATATTTTAGAAATAAATATGTGTACCTTAATTGGTCAGACAGTCGAACATTGGTTACTAGATTCAATAAGATTTTTGCAGAATGTAACCTATACAAAGGACAAAAAAGAAAAGGAGCAAGATTCCCACAAAGTTAAAGAACTTCGTAACATGCATAACTTTGTATTTATTTGCTTCCCCACTGAGCAAATTAGGCACAAGGCCGTTTTTTAATGTGGAGAGTGAAGGGGAAATGGGGACCAGCTCCCAGGGGAGTAGGGGAGCTGGATAGTGACAATTGGTTTGAAGGGTTTCCCCTACATTGACCAATAACTGATTGCCATAAGGGCAATGGTCTTATATGTGGGGTTGACCCAACATATGGTCTTTGAAATTCATGCCCAGTCCCCCCCCCCGGGGGGGAAGGAGGCGAAACTTCCCGTAACATGCATAACTACTGTTATTTGGAGTTTATGATATTTATTTCCAAAAATAAATTATTAGCATTGAATTTGTAAATGGATGTGCATTAATTTGCATATCAATAAATCAGCAGCCTAAAAAGGCATTATAAAAAGACCGAAAGCAAGACAACAGGAAGAAAGGGATGGCATAAAAGGTATGAGGCGTGATAAAAAGTTGTATACTTGCTGGCGATTATTTTGTACCGTTTTTTTTTTTTTTTTTTGTTTTGTTAATTAGACCACATGCTGTTTTGGTAAGAAACGAAGTTTAAAATGCAATTTGGTTGGATTTTATGAAAGGAGTTGTCGTTTTTAAATGAAGAACTTAAAATACAATAAAAGCCAGATTTTTTTGTAATTGGCATCATCGTGTAGTGTGGGCTAGTTGTGTCTTGAAGACCTGGGCATGGGTTTATGCAAGATGATCTTTAAGGGTCATAGGATGTGTAGTTTTATGTGCATTAATTTACATATCAATGAATTAGCCCTAAAATGATATTAAAAAAAAGACCGAAAGTGAGACGAGACAACGGGAAGAAAGGGGGGGGGGGCACAAAAGATACGAGGTGTGATAAAAAGTTGTGTGCGTGCTGGCGATTATTTTTTACTGTTTTTTTCACCCTAATTAGACCACATTAATAATCAGTGCATAATTGTATAAGCAGTTGAAGACAAACTGAGACATTAGAAGCTTGGTTTATAAGATTGTTGGGATGTTCGAATATGCTGAGATGAGCAAGTTTATTCTCTGGGTTCTGATTGGCTGATAGTCCATGAGTGAATAATCTATTGCTTCATTCAAGCAAGAATTTTCCTATCAAATATCTGGAACCCTTATGCTGGCAAGCATCACTATGAGTCTACAATTAGAAAGAAATAATAATATGATTTAAGCCAATGATTTAAATCAGTTTGATTCGAATCGAATAAACAATGGTTAGCCAAGAATAGCAAAGTTCAATAAAAGTGGCTCATCAATCATGAAACTGGAGACAGACAGAGTTGGAGGTGCCAACAAATTTTGGTTATGGAAAAAGAAAAGAGTGTATAGTTACGATTGATTTTAGTCTCAACCATCAATTCTCATGACTAATAACATTCTGAGAGCTCATCGTTCAAACTCCTTAGCTTAAAATTCACAGGTAACATGAACGGGAACAAATACATTGAAGACATTGCCAATGCTGCTACGGTAAAGGTGGGTTCCCTCTACCATGCTAGAAAACAACAGACCTAACAGTATCCAGTATCTCTACAAAGCCATCATTAACTTAAGAGTTCAATATGCAATCAATCAAATACTTCCCAAGTTTGTAGTGTTACCACTAGCCTCTTCCTCTTGGATGAGACACCAAAAAGAATTTCTAATCAAATAAGACCAAATAATCATTAAACAGTGATTATCGATCTGTGTGTACCCCCCCCCATGCTATATTTGTCACTGATTTAAAAAGATCAATTCTAAAAAAATCTCCTCTGTCTTCCAAGAGACTCAATCCTATTCGAGGTATGAAAAAAAACGGTCGATGTCTAGAATCTTTCCAACTCCAAGAAAAAAAAAAAAACATTTACAATGACGCTTTTTGTAGGTTTTCAGGGGTGCTGAAAACGAATATACTTTAAAAGTGGCACAGAGAAATAGTTTTCACGATATGAAAAAATTACTTTTTCAAAAAGTGGGGGATCACTTTTCTATATAAACTTAGCATAAAATAAATACCCACTTTCTGGCCACCTAGTAAGTTGTTTTGTTCTTTTTTTTCTTTTTTTTGGCTTAAAGGTTTTCTTTGTTTTTTTCTGCTTTTATCTTTCAATAAAGACACGAGAACATTAAATAACAAAAATAAAGAAAAATCTGATAACAGATAAATGTAATTCCTTATGTTATCAGTGGTGACCACTTCTGTACGTGAAGAGATCACTTTTCTGTATAAATTCAACGTAACATGAGCACCCACTTTATAGCCACCTAATGATAACTTTTCGTTCATTTTTGGGCTACCTGAAAGCCGTTTTGGTAAATTTTTACTTATCTTTAACCTTAACAATCACCTTTAACATGACGACTTTTATAGGTTTTCAGGTATGCTGCAAACGAAAATCACATTGCTACAAACAAGTAGTTTTCTGGATATTAAGCAATGTAATTCATGTTATCAGTGGTGACCATTTCTGTACGCGCAAGCAAGCACATATTTTTGCATAAAAAATATACGCGCTTGCACGTACAGAAATGGCCACCACTGATAACATAAAGAATTACTTTGCTTTATACTCAGAAAACTACTTGTTTACGGCAAAAATATGCATGCACTTGCACGTACAGAAGTGGTCACCACAGATAACATAAGGAATCACATTTATCTGTATATAGATTTTCTTTACTTTTAATGTTCTCGTGTCTTTATTGAAAGATGAAAATAGAAAAAAAAAAAAAACAAAGAAAACCTTTTAGCCAAAAACAACAAAAACAAAAAATGCCCCCCTCACTAGCTGGCCAGAAAGTGAGTGCTCATTTTACGTTAAATTTATACAGAAAAGTGATCCCCCACTTTTTGAAAAAGTAATTTCTTCATATCACGAAAACTATTTCTTTGCGCCACATTTTAAAGTATGTATTCGTTTTCAGCACCCCTGAAAACCTGTAAAAGTCGTCATTGTAAAGGTTTTTTGGAAGTTGAAAAGATTCTAGACATTGACCAAAACACTTATTTGCTGTAGCTAACAAGCTACAATTATGAACGTTAGGGTGTTTTTGTAATAAATGATCGCAAATTAGTTTTCTGCATGCATGGCACAAGGTCAAAATGTAATAGTTTATCTTTATATGTTTATACCATAAGATTTTGTTATTTTTAGCGATAACTTTATTACTGATATTAACTAGCTCCTCTGGGTCTTGGAGAGTGGCTTCGCATTACATATGCAGGAGTTTCCTCCCCTGCATATGCATTATCACCTCACATTTAGAGATGTGTATTATCACCTCATATCAGTGGTCGTGGGTTCGAATTCTGTCATAGTCAGCCACGCTGATGAGCCAGAATGACGGAAAACATGCGTCTGTCGATAATCTATAAATATATATTGCTGAAACAGAGGTTAGGATTTATTAGATCGTCAAAATTGATAAAAACGGATGTGACGTCACACAGCTCAAAGAGAGAGAGTGAGGAAGAGAAGTAGTCAGTTTCTTGGAAGAACTAAACGTGTGAGCATGGTAATTTGAAATGCTCTGTTAAGATATGATTGAATAGTGATTATCTCTGTCTTCCCCACGCATTCACTGGACAGGGATTTGGAATGAAAATGATGTCAAATACATATTCTCTGTCTTCCAACGGTTTTATTTTGTCTTAGTTCTTTTTCCAAGTATGGAAGAACTTGTTTGCAAGTGGTATACCCTCCGTCTGGAAGGACCACAGAAAAAGGTGCTAATGCGCTTACTGATCCGCACTATTTTTTAAATCGTATTTCCAAGTTTAATTAAAGTTTTATGATGTTTTTTTTTTTATTCAATTGTAAGGTTAAAGTATAGAATAGTTACAAAACACCCACCCCTCCCCATGTTAAGAACGGCTTTTTAAATAATAACGTTATTATTTCAGCACGGATCAATAAGTGCACTAGTACCCAGAAAAGATACATACAAGAACAAACAGCTAACAAGATATGATTATCAATTGTTATGCGTTTTTTTTTTTTTTAATAATGACAGCAGATTGGTTTCATGCATGTATGGGTATTTAGTTCTCTCCCACTGTAAGAATTTAGACACCAGGGTTGGAAAATGGGGTTGAGAAGTCAGCACCCCCAGAGGAAGGACAGCAGAACTTGGCGTCAGCCCATAAGTTCAAAAAGACCCAAGCTTGACTTCAGAAGGAGTGCTACGACTTTGTACGCCTCTCTCACTGACGTACCTTCTCCTCCAACCTGAGCTACTTCATTTGGTCATACGTCAAGAACATCACTAACATGACCTCCTACAACACTAAAAGCAGCCTGATCGTCGCTATCCACCAAGTATTCACCAAGCTCCAGCCGATGTCTGTGGAAAAGGCATGCTTCCAGTTTCAAATTTATATCGAGGTGGTGGTTGAGGCTGAAAGCGACCACATACATTGGATAGATGTCAGCTCAACTAAATAATCAAGATTACCTGAATTGATTTTTTTCAATAAAAATTTTATAATAAAGCTGTAGTGTCGTTTTTCTTTAGAGCAACATTTTTATCGTTCCACCCTGCAAATCATCACTTTGCTTCTTCGTAAAAATTATTTATAAAAAGGGTGTGAGAAGCATGGGCTATGAAATCCTTCTCCGTCCCCCCTACTCTTCTAACCTTGTACCTTCTGACTACATCTCTTCGCGGCCATGAAGGAAAACATTTCTAAGATGATGCGGCCTTAATTTTCTGAAGTCATGTGATGCTTGGTGGTCCCAGCTAAGGTGTCCTACAAAAATGGTCTCCAGAGCCGCATTAAACGACGGAAGAAATGTATGAATCTGAGAAGGGGGTGGATAAATCCAAATTACTTATTGCAGATGTCTATATACTTTCTGCATACCTTGTATACATTTCTTCAGAAACTTAGCGTAGACGATCACTTTGCTTCTTAGTAAGGATTATTGCCAAAACGAGTAAAAATAAAAAAGGGGAGGTACGAAACAGAAAGATAGCGTTCACACAATGAAAAGTGTCACATTTAACAGCTTCTGCTTTGTAGTGGTCTCATTTCACCAAAATGGCAAGCCATGATTTCCAACTAACGCGCATCCCTCATCCCACACCATCATCCAACTTTCTTGAGTGGCGCAATGTACCCGTGTGCATCAAACTGTCAGAGCAGGTGTCAGATGCTATTCGTTCGGTCCGAAATGCTTTAACGGGTTTCTTAATGACATTCGCTGATTAGAGCGAAACCCGACATCGCATCTGAGAGTGAACCTTCAAAAACCGAGTATTTTTGCTAGCGAAGAAAGAAAAAGAATTTAACAATGCTTTCTTTTTATCATCATTATTAATAAGTTAATGCTTATCAAGGCACAAAAGCCACTTGAGAATAAGGGTTGGTTTTTTTTATTATTTAGAATTACACTTAATTAAAAAACAAAAAAAAAAATTCAGAAAAATGTTTATGATGTACGTACTCGTTATGGAACGAAGATGCCATATTCCAAAAATCACATAAATTGTAAGTAGTAGGGGTTTTTTTTATTTAAAAAAAAAAAAAAAAAGGAAAAAAAAAATCAAATTTTATGATTTTTAGCAATAAATAATAAAATAGCATGATCTCTAAATCTCGGTAGTTGAATAATGTTATCGACCTATGAATTTTAATATATTCTAAAACAATATGGTCGCTCCCGACCTTCTCCTCGCTTTTTCATAAAATTTGATTTTCCTTATTTAAAAAAAAAAAAAAAAAAAAAAACCTACTCGATCAATTTACGTAATTTTTGGAATATGACATCTTTGTTCCGTGATGAGTACATACATCATACAAGTTTTTTTGTATTTTCTGTACTTATTTCATCATTATTACGTGCAATTCTAAATAAGCACCAGGTGAATAAGTTTGTCAGGTGGACAATGGGGAAAAACACCTTAGCGATTGGGGAGTGCATAACATTTTCAATAAACCAAATAAAAATCTTAATACCTGCACGTGCAGTGTTTATATGGCTCTCTTTTTTTTATTTTTACTTGGGAATCACACCTTATCAAGGCTCGAATCGAAGGCCACTCGAGGATAAGAGTTAATGAAAGTAATGTGATAGTGTAGTAATCGTTAATAGTGTAAATTGGGTAGAATTTGATTATTTATGAGAACAGCTCAACCAGAACTTGTTTACATTGGATTCGAAGGCTAACATTTTGTATTCAACCAGGAAGCAGGCCAGTGGAACAGTGTTCCACAGGCGGGCAGTTCTGGAAAAGAAGCTTTGTTCATGGAATCTGTGTTTACATTAAGGCACAGATAGAGTGGAGGAAATCATATATAGTGGTTGTAGATAGTCGAGTGTTTTTTGTGAAAGTTTAGCAAGGGGGAGTCATAGATTGGAGTTCAGTCGAGCACTTGCCATGAAAATAATGATAGAGTAGAGACATGCCCGCAACATCTCTTCTGTGGGAAAGAGGAAGCAGGGAAGAGAAAAGGGCATCACTTACTAGGTTGCGAAACCAATTTTGAACTATATCAAGGACAGACACAGCATACCATACAAGACTGAATAGGGCGCGTTGAGCAGCTCCTGCCCAGATGCAGCAACAGTATTCTATTTTAGGTGTACCTGGTTCTTAGATAGAGAATTGTATACATTTTTTATTATCTTCATCACTGCTGTTTCTGTTCACCATGTTTAGTGAGTGGCTGTTTTGTCTAGTGGTTGTCGATCATCTTGTCTGTCATTAACCAAAATGAATAAAACATTTTATACAGGAAAGACACAAGGAGACGTTCACTGAGTTGTCTAAAAGTATTTTATTGAATAGAATTTACTAAGGAGAGAGAGAGAGAGAGAGAGACTAATGTTATCTTGGGTTATTCCATGTAAATTATCCAGGGCTTGACACCCATATTCATAGATTTGGCTATAGTTTGCACTGCAGATAGACAATATAGGAACTAAGAATTCCTGAAAATTTGAGCACATAACTCCAAGCGGTTCCAGATTTAGAGCAATTTTGTTTTGGTGTTAGTCACATAATGTAAAGCCCGGGCGACAATTTTGTGATGTCATTTCTTTGAATATTTTCTGATTGAAAGATCGTATGGCCCTGAAAATTCACACAGGTAAGTTTTTTGACCTAAGGAATCCAAAAATGGTATCAGATTTTCTCAAAAATGAAACCTCATAGAGATATTAAGGGTTTTTGGATTTTTTCACATGTGCTCCAAAATCGAATAAAAAGGGGTGTGGCTGACATGGTAACGCATTACTTTTTTCATATTTTGTTTTTAGCCACAATAAATTGTCTCTGGACCAAAAATGGTTAAAAGTTCTTGTTTCGTTCACTCACAGTTTTTGTTGAAAGTCGGATATATTTTTGATGATAATGAAAAATACACCCCCCCCCTATTGGATGTGATAATCAATTTAGACATGTGTTAAATTTATGCCACACCTTAATTTTGGAATAAATTTTGGAGTAAGCCAGATGCTAAAAGTAAACAGGCTCAATTCCATAAGATATTTACAATAAAAGTAGTTCTCACAAAAGCTTTCTCTATAAAAGTTGTTTTGTTCACTCCCATTGTTGAAAGTAAAAACTTTTGAAAAAGTCTCGAGACCATTTAAAAACTATGTACACTCATTTTCTGCCTTTTTTAACTCCCCAGCCCCTGTTCCTTTTTCTTATACAAAACATAGCAATTTTGATAAGGTCTGTTTGAGTTAGCTAGGCCTCTCTTTGAGCGAACGTACTATTTCCTACATAAAAACGAACTTGACCTATTCCCTGAGAAGTACCTTCATGGGAAGCAACCAGTTTTGATCTGTATGGGGTTAAGTCAGGGGAGTGACCATTCGGGCCAAATTCCATAAATTTCATCTTCAAACAGGCGTCCATTAAAAAAAGTTGAATATATAAAAATAAAGATAAAACAGTTGTAGTGAAATGATATTCAGAAAATACTGGATTTCACAACTAAAGTCAGCATTCAACATTTACATGCTGCCGTGTTCTTTATGTCATTGAAATGCAGAAATGGTTTTTTGATACTCTTGTCAGTGTTTGTGTATGTCCTTGACGGGAACAAATCATGTATCATCAATTGTCGTACATTCGTTATGCCTTAATTTGTTGTACACAAATAGTAAAACCGGTTTAATGTTTATATATTATTTAATTGGAATTCATTATTGAGATGAGTATTATTTATTAATTTATTTATTGCGGACTATTATCCTCATCTTTTTTAGTTGTTGTTTCACAACGTTCGAGATGAGAATTGTCTGAAGATAGCGGTTTCAATCCTACCCAAAGCTGGCCAGAAGCTTACTTGGCCAAAACGTGGTGAGACGACAACTATGGATGGCAGTAATTGCTGAGGATGCAGTTAGGAGATTCAGAGTTCCTATCCCATCGCGGTTAACCACCTGACAAAGGCCAGAGGAATAGTTGTCCGAAACGTCATGAATCAACAACTAAGAAAGATGAGGATAATAGTCCGCAATAAATAAATTAACGATTTAATGTTATTATTCTATTTTGTCATGGCTGACCAGACAAAAAACAGTCTGCCGCCATGGACTAAAAGATTTCAGTTAGAAATTCCATGAAGGTTCCTGAATCTCCACTATTGTATAAAAGGAACCTCGTGTGAGTTCGTTCCTTATGGACTCAAAAACGGCTGGGTTGATTTTTATGAAATTTCACACAAAGGTACTTTATGTGCCTGGCAGTGTTCTTAGATAGCTTTTGTATTGGAATGTGTTTGATAAGTATTGATAATCGAAATAATCCGATGAAAGAAGGAATAGGCGATTTTGACCAAAGTTAACACCTTACACAGCCTAACATCACAAGTGCGTTTGACAAGTTTTATTAACACACAAGCTGAAAGGCCCGATATATAAAATCAACAGTAGTTTCCTTACTATGACAGAGACGAGTCCGAAAACAATGTTTTTGTCTAAATCACAATTGCACCATGATACTTGACATTTTCATTTTAAACTTAAATTCAAGTCATTTTCACCGCACAAGCAGTAAGGCCAGACATATAAAATCAAGAGTAGGTTCTTTGATATGACAGGAGTGCGTTCGATATGAATGTTTCTGTTTAGAGCACAATTGAACATGATAATTGACGTTTACATTTTAAACTTTAATTCAAGTCGTTGTATATAAATAAATTCTATAAAAACAGTAGGTTCTCTACAGTGCAATATAAACTATAATGTATAGGGTCCCCAACTAGAGTAAGCAATTAATCGATTTGATTGAAAAATGGGTGATTTCATCAATTTCAATGACAATAAAAATATGGGAGTGTGAAACATTCGTTGATCATTCAATCCAGGGTAACATCGGGTCTCCCTGCTAATTCATCATAAAAATTCTTAAGATGGAAAAGATGCACTTGAAGATAGTCAGATATTATATCGGTATAAACATTATAAAAAATAACGATCAAGATTAGAATAATAGTCCGAATAACTCAAATCCTCATCTCAAAAACACTAGAACATAAAAAATTTTTTTTTTTTTTTTTTTTTTTACAATAATTATTTGCTAAACTGAAACTATTAAATTCTTAATGATTGCAACGATTTCGATAGAAAGGAATCCAAACATCGGCTGGAAAGCACTTAATGGAAAAAAGCTTTTAAAGTCAATTAAATTCTTTGGTAAACGTCGGTCAGTGTTATATGTGTTCTGGCTCTTTGAATAAAAGTTTGTTTTTTTTTTTTTTTTATTATTTAGTGTTGCTGGTCGGTCTGTCGCAATTACTTTTGTGATGTTGGTTGGTCTGTTATGTTTCATTTTGAAGTTGTTGGATAGTCTGTCATGCTTATTGTTTTGTGTTATCGGTTGGTCTGCAATGCTTATTCTTTATGCTGGTTATCTGTCAAGCTAATTTTATTCGTGTTGTCAGTTTGTCACACTTATTTTTTGTGTTTTTGCTTGGTCTGTCACGCTTTTCTGCTCATTAAATTTTAATACAGGTGTAACACTGGTTTATCCCCCCACCCCGTTGCTTTCATAGTCTTGCGGGATTAATCGTTTTGCCAAACAACCCAATTTCAATTTAATAATAATCCATCAATACAGCCTCAACCCATTTATTATACGCCTATAATGCTGGCATGTGGTGAACGGTATTTTTTTATTTTTTTTAATTTAGATAAGATTTAATCTCCAAATATATAGGGACTACCACCAGCAGGTGCAGTGTAAACAAATTTATGTATTTCATAATAAGTGAGGAGGAAGGGGTTCAGATTACAGACAATAAACTTTTAGCCAAGATCAAAGTGTAGTTCTTCAGATCCTGCACTTCCATTTCTTGTTCTCTTTCAGTGGAGGAATAGTCCTTCATGACGGAGACAAGTTTTTTATTTTCGTACCTTTTCTCCACGTTAAAAAACGACCTTGGTGTCTAACTCTGTCCCGTGGGGAGGCATTGTACATAGGTACTCTTTCTGCAACAAAGGAGTTACTACTTTTGATTTTATTATTTATTTTTATAAGCAAAAAACATCAGCAGGTATTAATATGTATCATGATTAGGGTTATGACAACAGCATATTCTTTTCATTGTTTTGACTCTCGAGTATATATCCCACACAGACACAGTTAATCAACTGAGAACCACATCACTCTATATAAAAGCATTTAAGATATCAACGGATACACACTCGAGAGTCGAAACAATGAAAAGAATATGCTGTTGTCCTAGCCCTAATCATGATATACCTGTCTCCCCACATGGTCAAGATATGACACAAGGTTCTCATCCTGAGTAATATTTGCACATTTCAGTTGATGATGTAACCTCTGACTTTCTTCAGGGGTCTCTGTTGAGCTTTGGAATGTGCACAGAATCTTGAATGGAACCCTTTATTTAATCTTGCATACTTTTACTCCATAAACCATAATCTATCTATATATAAAAGTGAACGTGTCTGTGTGTCTGTCTGTGTACATTTCCCTATGCAATAACTCTGTCAATTTTAAGTCTACAGACTCGAAATTTGATATACAGGGTACTGAAATTTGGGAAAATCTTTGTAATCCGTTTTAAGCCAGAAATTTGGCTGTTAAGGGGTCAAAGTTCAACGATTTGACCTTTGAGAACTCTACCAAACTCCTCCGACAATTTTGGGTCTAAACACTTTAAATTTTAGATATAGGTTCCTTTCTAACTTAATAACTGGATTTAAGCTAAAAACAATGTTAAGGGGTCATAATAGGGGTCAAAGTAAAAAAAATTGACCGTTTTTTTTTTGTTTTTGTTTTTTTTTTTTGCTCAACATACACCTCCAAACACCTGGGCAACGCTGGGCTGAAATGCTAGTTGGATATAAATCCTAAGTAATTCACAATTGTATTTTTAAGTGTCATCCGCACTGAAGATTGAACCTTTAACCTCCAGAAGCATGTAACTTACAACTCAATTTCACCAAGTACTTTATCCGCTATGCTATGGACAATTCTAGTACGAATTTTGAGAGTCTTAAACCTTGTTTTTTGAGATGTACAATTTTGCTAATTATCCGAATAATCCAAATAATCCGAATTATTAATCCTCATCTCAAAAATTCAGAAACATCTTCAATGTTATTTGCACACCGTTTCAGCCAAATGTAACCTCCGACCTTCTTCAGGTGTATCTTGTTGAACTCTGAATCTTTTTGTCGAACTCAGGAATATGTATGAAATTTTGAACAAAACTCTTTATTTAATCAATGGGGGTAGCATGCTCTTGTTCCGTCAGCCACAACCAAGTAGAAGTCTTAAGATGAGAACAGTAGTCCAAATAATACAAAACCAGAACATTTTAATTTTCCATGTCCGAAGGCTAGAAATCGAGGCTGGACAGCCTGGATATTTACGGATTTTTTTATTATTATTAATAATTGGTGAGCAGAATCTCCGAAACTTAAATCTAGTGAATTTGACTAGGATAAAAATAAAAATATTAAATCTATTTACAAAAAAAAAAAAAAAAAAGACATTATTGGAAGAAGAGTATTTAGAGCCGAGACAATTCTTGCATTGTAAATGGATGGTTTTAAAAATAAGAAAGAAGAAAAAAAAAAAAGAATTATTTAAATGATGAAAAAAAAAAAAAAAGAAACTTAAAAAATTTTCCATGCACTCCAAGTAAAAAACACGCAATCAACTTAAAAGCTGTTTTAATTGCTGGGGAATTATTCTTGAATGTCAGGTGAGCAGGAGGTGGGGAGAGAGAGAGAGAGAGAGAAAGATGGGCAGACAGATAGACAGAAGGAAAGAGAGAAAAGGAGAAATGGAAAGAAAGAAATATATTGAGATAGACTCTTACTAATTAACTCTATAGAATTTATACAGTTCTGTCGAAAAGGTTAGCCATTTTTTTTTCTCCCTAATGTCTGTCGTTGCATCTTGGGATAATTTCACTCCGCCACATAAACAAAATAGATCTTTTACGAATACGACTACGTTCCATTTATTATTTATGCTTTTGTTCGATATTTTTAATTTGCTGGTGTCTGTTGAGCAGGTATTATGACTTGTGTGGGTTTTTTTTAATATTACAAACTTCATCTATCATTGTGTGTTGTGAGACAATATTAAATAATGTCTACCCCTTTGTTTAGCTCAAAAATCCATTAACCAACCAAATGGTCTAGAAAAAAAATACAAGCACAGACATTCTTAAGATGTATTCATTTAATATGTGCGCTTCTCTTAAATAGTGATGCGTAATTCTACTCGAATAAATAACAGTTATAATATATTTGTTCAGGTGGATTTGACTTAACGTTGTACGCAGGATATGTTCATAGATCGAAAGTAACTAAATAAAATAAATATTTATCATTGATATTAAAATGGTGATTATGTGAATATTTACTAGAGGAGGCTGGAGCAGCTCTAAAGCTCTTCAACTTTGCAGCTCATAGGACGATCAAGTGAAAAAGTTATGACTAAATCATTCATATTAATTTATTTCTTGCGGAATATTATCCTCATCTTTCTAAAAAAAAGAAATAAATGAATAAAAATAATACTCATCTCAATAATGAATTCCAATTAAAATAATATACATACCATTCGGTACGGACCCGACCATGAAAGATCAGATAAAAATAAACGTGAATCTATAAGATCAAAAAATCCAACTTTGATTGCCCTTCAAGGCCCGTGGTGCAGTGGATAGAGACGTTGAATCTCTACAGTTCCAGGTGAGAATTGTCTGAAGATAGCAGTTTCAATCCTACCCAAAGCCAGCCAGAGGCTTACTTGGCCAAAAACGTGGTGAGACGACAACAACTATGGATGGCAGTGATTACTGAGAATGCAGTTAGGAGATTCGGAGTTCCTATCCCACCGCGGTTACTACCTGACGAAGCCCAGAGGAATAGTTGGCCGAAATGTTGTGAAACAACTAAGAAAGATGAGGAAAATAGTTCGCAACAAATAAAATTAATAAATAATACTCATCAATAATGAATTCCAATTAAATAATATATAAATCTTCTAAAATATTCTGTTATTTTATTTAAAAAAATAACAAGACATAGTATTCACACTCAGCAGGTTGAACCAGCTTCTTCCAAAGGAGGAAGTGGCAAGGAAATATTAAATTCTCAAGCAGTCCCTAGTTGCATGTATATCCTGGTATAGGTAAATGAAGTTATATTTTTGTAGTTCTTGCAGGGAGGAGTAGAGGTCCTACATATAGCACCTGGTATTTCAAAATGGTCACCCATCTAATACCAATGAATGTTGCTTAACTTTAGTGATCTAATGAGAACTAGTTATTGTTTTTGTTTAAATATTGATGGGTAAGTCTACTAGAATAAATGTTACTTATTCAGAATTGCAATTTATGGCAATAAACAAAATCAAAGAAAAACTTTTATTGTGTTAAAGAATGAAGATGATATATTCCAAAAATCACAAAAATTTTATTGAGTAGTTACTTTTTTTTTATTTAAAAAAATAAAATTTTAAGTTTTTTAGCAATACTATTATTGCATCCATTTGTTTCTGGAAATATTAATAAGGGGAGGTAATCAGGGATTAATTTGACCTTTTCCATGTATTCTATATTGTCTTTCCGAGATTATTAAAAAAAAAAAAAAATGAAAGAGCTGAGTTGTCTGCCCTTGTCGGTTGTCTCCTTTTGTTGGCCTTGCTTTTACTATACTATGGCCGCTAATTTTTCTTCCTCATCAGAACTGAATAAAATTTGATTTTTTTTTTAATAAAAAAAAAAAAAAAAATATTTAATCAAATGTCATGATTTTTTTTTTTTAATATCTCATCTTGTTCCATGACTAGTACATACATCATACAGATTTTTGTGTATTTTCTTTACTTTTAATTGCCACCAGAGGTGGAATTCTGAATAAGCATTCAATTAAAATATATTTGTTCAGGTAGATTTCGGTTGATGTAAAAACAGATTGTGTTTTAGACAAAGATCACAAAGAAGTTACGAGGTCAATTCTGTTTAGAAATAAACTAAGAATTTGATAGAATAGGAAGTGAGAAAAATTAGACGGAAATGTCAGACATACGATTGAAAGAGGGATAGGGGGGGGTCACTAGTTTCTTGAACTCTCAGAAATAACATTAGCCATACAATTAAGAGAGTAGCAGTTGCAATCACGGGAAGTTTTGTGGGGGGGGGGGGGGGTCGAAAAGACGTGTTTTTGAGTTGGTCAAACAAAATAAGTAAGCAAGCCATGTGCTTATAAAATAATTGCAGTCTCACCTTCGTAGGGGAAAAGAAGTTTAAGTGAAATTAAATATCTTTGCCCCAAACAAAATAATAAAAAAAAAGGAATAAAATAAAATGACACACCTTGTGGTTTAAAATGCACCGCATTTAAGTTTTAACAAAAACAACAAGATGAATAAGCAAAGGTCCGATCGGTGAAAGTTCTTGCGAAGTCATTATGATTAGAATGTTAGATGAAAGTCCTTCGTAGAATTAATAAGATTAGAAGGCAAAAGTCCTATATAAAAATAATGTCCTTATTTTAAGGTTGGTGTTTTAACTGGCGAAGTTCGCCTCATTTAAAAGTCCCATGAGGAAAGTCATTTGTGAGGAAAGTAATTTGTTGTTATTAATTAGAAAATGTGCGGAATTGGTGCGTGTGTGCATAAGTGTGAGTTTTGAGTGCCCGCGTGGCGTCTGTAATCATGGTTTTGACGGCTTTGACAGCGACGATGTTATGAAAACAAGAGGCATGTTCTTTTGTGATGTCGAAGCGAGAAGAAAGGAAAAAAGAAGGAAAGAAAGAATGTTTGATGCGTTTCTATACATTTTGGACCGGCCCCAAAACAAGATTGCTACTGCTGCGGATATTTTGGTTTTTGGAAAAGCGTTATAAAGACAATCTTCTAAATTTTCTCATTGGTCACTTGTGTCACGTGATATTGTCGTCCACTACGTCCGCCAAAAATATGTTCATTTTACTTTTGTTGTTGAGAGAAAAAAATGTGTGGGCGTATTTGAAATTATGTCGTTGCTAGAACTTAATTTTGTGCAAAATGCGCAGGGAAATTGAAATGAATAAACGTTCGTTTATTTGCGTGCGAGCATGTGTGTGTGTGTAACTGAGTGACTGCACACTTTTCACCTTTGAAGCTCACTGAATGATCAAGTGCAGACGTAATGACTAAATCATTCATCTTCTAAAAGATTCTGTTGTAGGAATACACCATCTCCATTCATTCATGCTATTCATTTTTTATTCAAGACTACTCTGTGTTAACCGGGTGTGTTGTGGTGGTGTAGTAAGGGTGGGAATAAAAAGCAGCCCAAAACATCGTAAAAAAAAAAAAAAAACTAACGTAAGGCAAACGAACGATGTTGAATGTAAAAATCGAAAAAACAAAAAAGAAAACAGAAAAACGAATGTTAAAACTAAAAACCAAAAAAAAAAAAAACACGTGAAAAATGGCTTAAATAAGCCTGTTTCGATATTAAAATTTAAAAAATCGGTGGGTACCCAGGTGTTTTGGGGTGTGTGGTCAGGGGTGGGGATGTTAATGAAAACCAAAGAATAAGCGAAGTAAAAAAAAAAATTTTTAAAAAACAGAAAAACGAACGTTATGTGAAAAATGGCTTAAATAACACTGGTTCAATATTTAAATTTAAAAAATTGAAAAAAAAAAGACATCTCACACCACGATTCAAACCCAAAACGTTTAGATAATGAACCAACGCTTTAACCAACTGAGCTAACACGACGTACATGAAATTTAGTCAGTTCTTCAACTATTTAAACTAAATCAGGTCATGATGTCATCTGACGCATGCGTAGAACCAGTCGTCGTCATGAGAGGACGGTTTTTGTTGACCCTCCCCCTGTAGAAAATTGTTGATTTCAGGGTGAAGGATGGAGCTTCAATATGATACCAAGTTTGTCAATTTTTGTTCTGTCTGTCGAAAGTTTTTGGCGGACACACAAATACACATACATACAAACATACACACATTTTCGCTTTCATATATATATAGATTAGCAGGGGTACCTGGCATTGCCCAGGTGTTTTGAGGTGTGTGTGCTCTTAAATTGAAAAGAAACCCGGTGGGGAGGGGGGGTGTAAAAAAAGTTTGGGTAAGTTGGTAGGATCGAACCCGAAGCCCTGAGGCGAAGTTGGAAAATAGAATGTGAAAAAAACATGACACGTTAACCGTTCGGCCAGCCAGAATGAGTTATTGAAAGATGTTTGAATTTATTTAAGTAAGAAGAGAATTGACAGGTGCCCGCACTTAATGACATCAAGTGGAAGTTGTAGAGTTAACATTTTGTGCAAGAGTTACGACGACGTAAGCAATAGCTATTCAGCAATTAATATTTTCTGCGGGACAGTTTTTAATGAGGTCAATAACCCGGTTTGTTTGTTTTTACCTAACTTTGGGGAAAAAAAGCTCCCCCGTTTATTAGGGAAGTGGCTCATCTTGAAATGAAAGTAACCGTCTGATATGACGACGATAAGCCAACATTGACCAAGCGTTATATCGCTTTCTAGAGACCACTGGCCGTTGGCCAGCGATTCGAATCGAGTTTCGCTTTTTTTATACCGAAAAACAAAAGCAACATGCGCCGATCTTAAAATGTTGAATATTTAACGTTTCAAAGTCAGGCAAATTAAATAGACAGGCGACCCCCGTTGTTAAGTCGTAGATATCATTTAGACAGCAGATAAAAAGTTTTAAAAATGAGTGACGGCCTCGAGAACCTGCCGGAAAAAAGCCTTTTGCAGACAAACACAAAAAGCGAACATACATACATACACACATTTTTGCTTTTATATATATAGACTAGAGGGGGTACCCAGCGTTGCCCGGATGTTTAGAGGTGGGGGGGGATCAAAACAAAAGTATAAGGGAAGTAAGCACCCTGTTTAAATATTAAAAAAAAAACAATGTCAAAACTTCTTTAAAAGAATTTGTTGCCCGGGTGTTTGTGTTGGGGGGAGGGCTTAAAAAAAAAAAAACAGTTTTGGTAAGTAGTTAGGATCGAACCTAAAGCCTTGAGGCGAAGGTGGAAAAGAAGGTGCAAAAAACCTGACACATTACCCGCTCGGCCAACAAAGAGCAACTGAAATACGTTTGAATTTATTTAAGTATTAAAAGTAGAATTGACACGTGCCCGCAATAAAAGTTAACTCTGCTACTTCTATTTGACTTCATTAATGAGGTCAAATAGAAGTAGCGGTGTTAACTTTGGCTGGTTGTTTCCCCAACATGTTGAGGAGGGGGAAACCAGCTCCCCATTGTCCAGATTGAATAGCAATTGTCTGATATAAGAGTTTGGCCCCACATTGATCAAAGCCGATTGCTTCTGGACGTTCCCCGGTGCGATTGCCGGGAACTGCCTTAGCTTTGAATTAGTTTCGGTTTTATACAAAAAAGCTGAACGAACACAAGAGGGGCTGAAATAGCAATAATTTTGTAAAAATCGACGTAAATAAATCTAGACACAACGCGCATTCGCAAGTCGTACATATTATGATCTAGGGGCTATATAAACAGTTCTAAGCGATAGTAAACACCCCCCCTTGGACCATCGGCGAAAAAAGCCTTTTCGAGACATACAAAAAATGCGCGTGCATTTGCCTTTTATATATATAGATAGGGGGGAGGGGTACCCAGCGTTGCCCGAGTATTTGGAGGTGTGTGTGGTCAGTGGGGGTGGGGGTTGTTAATGAAAACCTAAGAATAAGCGAAGTAAAAAAAGAAGACAGAAAAACAAACGTTAAAACTTATCTGAAAAATAAAGCGGGGGGGGTACCCAGGCGGTGTGGGGGATAATCAAAACATCGAAAAAAAACACAAAAAAAGCTAACGTAAGGCAAACGAACGATGTTAAATGTAAAAATCGAAAAAATAAAAACAAAAAAGAAAACAGAAAAATGAACGTTAAAACTTTTGAAAAATAAAAACCAAAAAAAAGAAAAAACATGTGAAAAATGGCTTAAATAAGCCTGTTTCGATATTAAAATTTAAAAAATCGGTGGGTACCCAGGTGTTTTTGGGTGTGTGTGGTCGGTCGGGGATGGGGGTGTTAATGAAAACCAAAGAATAAGCAAAGTAAAAAAAAAAAAAAACCAGAAAAATGAATGTTACGTGAAAAATGGCTTAAATAACCCTTCTTCAATATTAAAATTTAAAAAATCGAAAAAAAAAAAAAAGACATCTCACACCACGATTCAGACCCAAAGCGTTTAGATGATGACCCAACGCTCTAACCAACTGAGCTAACACGACATACATGAAATTATGTCAGTTCTTCAAATATTTAAACTAAATCAGGTCATGACGTCGTCTGACGCATGCGTAGAACTGATCTCGTCATGAGAGGACAGTTTTTGTTGACCCCCCCCCCTCCACCGTAGAAAAGTGTTGATTTCAGGGTGAAAAAATTAACGTTTTCGGCCAATTTTTCGATATTTGTCGAGCGAAGGATGGGGCTTTCAGATGAGATCAAATTTGTGAATTTTTGTTCTGTCTGTCGAAAGTTTTTAGCAGACACACACACATACATACATACATTTTCGCTTTTATATATATATATATATAGATTGCTTGATTAGCTTTGCACTATCAACTGATCCTAGGAGTTGTTGTTCTCACTTGCTATATACGCATTCCACGTGATTCTATATCTGTGTTATGTTATGAAATATTAACGAGTACTCTACTAGTATAAATATTAGTTAAAATATAATTATTCACATGGATCAGGCCTGATGTTGCAAACAGGATGTGTTTTAGGCAAAGGTCTCAAAAGCTTACAGTGGTGATCCTGTCTGGAAATAAGCTGGGGTTTATTTAAAAAAAAAAAAAAAAAAAAAAAAAAGTGATACTACTTAGTCAAAAATATCAGATGTACGATTGAGAATGAGGCAGTTGCCAATCTCTGGAGAATGTTGCCTGATCTGTTGGATCAACAAGACATGTTTCCGAGATGGTCTATCAAAACGATAAGCAAGCCATCATTATCATATTCGGTTTTAGTGATGTGTGAAAGCCACTCGAGGATAAGGGTTGATGAGTGTAAGGTGATTGGTGAGACACCAGCGTAGTGATCAGCAGTGGAAATTGAGCAGAATTAGGTTTTAGAGGGTGCTTATATTAAAAAGGATTTCCTCCTGAGATTATACAAAGTTTCTATTAACTTGCCTCCCCACAAGGGTAGAATTAATCACATGATCGATTTTTAATGTAAGAAAATCCAGCTCCCTAAAAAGAACATTCTGGATTGAAACAAAAATAAAAGTGGCCTCAGTCTAGAACAGGGATTGGCAACTAATTTGGCCCTGTGGGGAGGATTGTGTTATAATAACGGGTCATGGGTCGAACGAAAGTCATTAATGAAAAACATAAGGAAAATTACATATGCAGACTCCTGTCAACCTAAATGTTTCAAACTATAATGAAAATAAACATTGAAAAATCAGAAAAACAATAGAGGATCTTAAATTAAAAAACACCTAACTAAAACTAGTTATCCTTAAGGAACGTCAATATATTTCAAAGCAAAAAACAAAAATCAATCGAAGTGAAATGGATGAAATTATGATGTGTATGTTTGAAACTGTTGACAGATCTGCATATTCACATTTAATTACAAGTGTTAAATATAAATAAAAATAATTTATATTAAAAACAGATGAATACAGTAATCGAAAATATTATTTATTCAATTGAAAACATTGTTGGAATCATTTATTTATAAATATATAGCAACAGTGTTAAGCTATCACCAACAAGCACAAAAATTAATGAGAAACTTTGTGATTTTTTATTGAGTGTCTCAATATTTGGTTTTAAACTTGTCCATGTTAAGAGCAAGATATCAAGATGGTAATCAGTCAATCTTGTTCTCATATTGTTTTTAGTTTGTTTCAATTTCGAAAAAAAATTGGTCAAACTGATAGTTAATTTAAGCAAAGATGTCATCTTTTTTGTGTGGGTCACTAATTTGAAATACTTTCTAATTTTGAAAAAATATATTTGCATAAAAATCAATTAATGAAAAAACTTTGGAATTAAATTTTGGTCTTAATAGATTATCACATTGCATTTCTATTGATTCTATTTGAAAATATTCCAATACTGTCTCCATCTCCACATCAGATGGTGTAGCAAACAATTTAAAATCATTTTTATGCAAACAAAAGTCAGCAAAACGTGATACAAATTAATTTCACAAATCCTGGATTACATTTACAAATAGTTCCGAATCTTGCGATTTCTTTGCTTGAAATGATGGGAAATACAGGCAGAAGGACGCTGGTGTTGTTTGTCCTAGGGCTGTGACAGTGGCAAAAGCTCTTTTGTAATGGAACGGTAGTTGCTGCAGCACCTCTAGGTGTCCAAATAAGGGATGGTAATTGTCGTTGCTCTGCTTGTCACACTCTTGCTATGAAATAGATAACTTATTGTGTTCTACCTAACTTTGTGGCTATCTAGCGATCTCGATCTATCTATCTATCTAACTGCAGAGGTAGACAAAAGATGGATATGATGATGTTTTCATAAAACTTGTCAAAATATAACAAAGCTAGATCATAGACAAGTTTACCGGAAGGCCTAGTCAGCTGATCAGATCTACGTGTGAGTCACATGGATCAGGTTAGCTGGGGAGGACTTGGAGTTGGAACTTGGACAGGTGAACAGCGGTTGAGTTAATGATTGCCTCCCCCCCCCCTTGGAAGGGAGGTGACGTTTCTCTCAATGGAGACTGTTAAAGACCACAAGAAAAGAACTCACTTTCCATGTTCATAGAGTAGACCTTTATGCCAAACCCTATCAAAGACCTTTGATATGTCAAGAGCAATTGCCCTAGAAAGGAAGCCTCCATCAAAAGATTCGCTAATCCTATGAGATATAACTGTTAGCACGTCTGCTGTAAATCTATCAAAACAGAAACCATATTGCATGTCACTGAGGTGGTTATTTTTGCTGAAGTGGTTGACTACTTCTCAATTTAACAGATTCTTATGGTGCGCAGGAGACTGACTGGTCTGTATTGAGAGGGAGATGACCGATCACCTGGATTGTTAAATACGGGACATACTGGCCATATCGGGATGAGCTCGCTATCGAAAATGGTATTTTAATGAAGAGTAGCCCAATAATTATACCTCAAATGATGCAGCTGGAAATATTATAAAAAATTCATGATGGTTATCAGAGAATTGAAAAATGTAAATTGCGAACCTGAAGCTGCTTTACTTTGGAGCAACATCAATCTGGATATTAGCAAAACTGTGCAGAGATTTGCTATTTGTAAAGAATAACAGAAAGCCCAATGTGCAGAATCCTTGAAACCAACATGAAATTCCAGTAAGACCATGGCAAATAATAGCCACAAATTTGTTTCAGGTTAGCAGATTATATGCTGGTAGTTAACTACTATTCAAAATATCCTATAGTGAGAAAATTAAAAGACTTCAGCAGTCAAGAAATCATCAATCTCACCAAACAGATCTTCAGAGAGCAGGGAATACTGGAGAGATTGATCAGTGATTACGGGCCTCACTATAACTCTACCCAGTTTAAGCGATTTGCAAGGAAATGGGGATTTGAACACTGCACATCATCTAGATACTCTCAATCAAATGGGGCAGTATACAAGCCATAAAATCTACTCTAGCAGACAAGAAATCTCCCTGCGAGATCGAGCGAGAGTTAAGCTAACATTTACATATAAATCGACTCACACAAAGAGCAAAGAGCATAAAACCAGTTGACGTCTACTGACTTCAACCACAGCATATCGTCAATCTCAACAAATATCTCCACAACACAAACGATACAATCAACAAGTGCAGACTCACTTGCACTCATCATTCTACAATCACCTTCTGCTACAGACGCATCAGTGTCGAACGGTGGTACTATTCCCACTTAGCTTCAGTCTATGGTCCCCCCTCGCCTAACTTTCAGAAGAAACACTCGTCTAGCTGAAAACACTATCAATAATTCCCCCAACTCTTTATCTGTGCCTAAACCTAAACGTAGATTCCATGAACAAAGCTTCTTTCTTAGAACTGCACGCCTGTGGAATTGTCTTCCGTTTTCCTGCTTTCCGGCTGACTACAATATGGTTGTGTTCAAGTCTAACTAAATAAGTTCTTGATGAGCCGTTCCATATAAGTTATCAAATTTACCGGATTTTCATTACTAATGATTACTATATTGTCCAATTTCTACTGTACACTCTTTAACCCTCATCCTTCAGTGGCCTCTTGGCCTTGATAATGTGGTGATGCCTGTGTATAAAAAAAAAAAAAATAAATAAAAAAAAAACGTTCTTGGTGGGAAGCTCTGTAGCAGAGAAGAAATCTCCCTGCGAGATCGAATGAGAATTAAGCTAAACTTTACATATAAATCGACTCACACAAAGAGCAAAGAGCATAAAACCGGTTGATGTCTAAAAAGCAAACGACACATGCTATCTGAGTATCCACCGTGATGAACGGACCTCGCTAAACTACTATTAAAAAAGCTGCCTTCAGTAACAGTGACTTAGATATGGTATTGCTATGTCTATAGCCTATTCCTGTCGATCATGTAATTCCATCAGCTGACGAATTACTCTTCAACCAAAAACTTGTGGGAAACTTACAAATAAAGTGCTCCAACAATTCAACTCAAAAAGAAAAGGTAGTAACTTGCCTGTATCAAAGACAGTCATACAAAAGGTCTCAACACAACCGGTACAGTACCAGAGACCTACTAAATATTCCAGAAGGATGTGTTCAAGTATATGATCAGGACTCCAGTAAATAGTCCCCCCAGCAGTTGTCACATAGAGATGTGTTGGACCCAGATCATACATAGTGCAGACTTCATCTGGAAAGTCACTTTGCAGAAACTACAAGAATCCGAGAGAAGATAGGTTCGTAGAAATGATGAACCCAGATACATCTGCATCTACACTTGTGATATCCCCAGAATCCTATGGAGAATCAGTAGTTGGTATAACAAATCACAGACCTAGTGAACAAACAAGCACCGCCATAACGAATGGCAGACTTATTTCAGATTCACCCCACACTCATCTGTAATCAGAGTTTTTTTTTCTGGCTGTTTCGATTTACTCAAAACCGCACACACCTCGTCTTCTCATGTATCGTTCTCTTCTTCCTCTTCTACTTCTTGCTCTTTTTCTTCTTTTTTCTTCTCAGTCGTCAGAAGCGTCATCTTTGTCTTGACTACGTTTTTCATTCTCCCTTCTTGCTCACAGTGACCCGTTTTTATGCTAAGCTGAACTCTCGTGTGTGCGAGAGAACACGAGATTTTGCGTGATTACTTGGCAATATTAACCGGCCACCGCCATCTTGCCATTTTTCTTTGGACGTGCCCGCTTTGCAGAGTGCACACCTCGAGCGTTTGTCAGGTAAGCCCGTCTGTTCGCAATTTATTACACACTCCCCTCTGATCTCATTATCACAGAAAGAGCAGGGAGGCGGTGGCCTTTTTCTTCGAGTGCTTCTTCGGAGAGGGGGATTCGGGGCTTCATCATCGTCTGCGCTGTCTTCCGTGACACGAAGGTCGGCGAACCTAAAGCTGAGCATCGCAGTATCACTGTCCGGGTCTTCATCATCAGCAGAAGGGTCAGTACTTTGAAGGCTACCACTCTCAGTGTCGCTGTGCGTTGAAGCCGTCATGAACCAGAATGATGGGTCGCTGGTCACGGATTCAATTTCACTATCTTCGTCAAGCGGCAGCTGCGTTTGGAATACTGATCTTAAGTCTTTAATATGACGAGGTACTCCATCAACTCGCACCACCTGCGGGCTGATCACTTCAGTGACATGACCGGTTCCGTAGCGAGTCGTGCACTGGCCTCTGGGTTTTTTAACCCAGACGACATCTCCCTCTTTTATGTTCTTTTGTGGTGGCTTCGGTTCGGGTAGTGAGCTGCTCTCCAAACCTCTCACCCTGACACGGTATGTATGTAGCGCGTTGGCTGGCGCGGTGGAGGGTGAAACATCGTCCTTAGGGGTGACGTTGTACCAATAGACTGCTTTAGGTACCGTACACCCCTTCCGCGCTGCAATTGTCTTAACAGTTCTGTGATTGCGCTCAATAATCCCGTTTCCACTGGGAACATGGGCACACCGAAAACGCAGATGGACACCCCAGCCATCTGCAAACTGTTTAAACAGCTCACTAACAAAAGCGGGGCCACTGTCGGTGAGTATCTCAGAAGGAGGGCCACGCTCGAGGAACACACCTTCCAACTCATGGACAATGGCAGCCGCGTCCTGCCGGCGAAGGGGCCGCCACAATGAAAACCTAGATGGTCCACAGTCGATAAGCGTCAAAAAATGCCTCCCGTTGTAGTGCATTATGTCCATCGTAATCCTATATCAATTACGCTTCACACTGAGTATTCCCTTCTTCCACCGGACAAGTGCTGGGTCGATCGATCGGCAGGTGTTGCATCTTCCCACAACAGATTTCACAGCCCTCCGAGACACAGAGGGGTCAACCAATCTGGCGAAGTAAAGCGTTCGGTTTACACCGGGGTGCCCGCTTTGGCAATGGACATCATTAATATGCTCCGGGCTGAGTCTATGTCCCACTGCAGCGCAATTTACAGGTGCTGACTCGTTCACTTCTTTTGGCAGGTCTAGCCAACGGCGTGGCACTCTGGTCAGACGATCCGCCTGATTCAAACAGGACTGCACCAGTGTCACATCTATGACCAAGTCGTATTCCTTAGTGGTTTCGGTTAGGGTAGCAAGCCGCCTCCGGATCAACATTTCGGCCGACATCTTCGTTGTCAGACGTGCTTTTCCGTTCAAGGCATTGGTCATCCACCGATGCACACATGTGGAATCCGTGATGATGTGAAGGATTCTAGCCTGCCACTGAAGCGCTAGATTGACTCCTTTCAGTGTAGCATTGAGTTCAGCTAGGTTTATATGCTTGGCGTCATTCTCCGGCCGAAGCCAGCAGGCATCTTCTATTATCCTTCCGTCGACCGCCAGAGCAACGCCAAGGGCAAGTGAGCTGGCGTCTACCCAAACTGTAAATTCACTCCCATCGACGCACCAGCTCCCCCGTACAGGGTCATCATTGGTCACTCTGGCCACAACTTCCACCAGCATGCTTCGCAGGGCAGGATCATGCACCTCATCGTCCCATCCAGTTGACATAGAAGTTGCCCGTCGCTTTATGGCCGCTACAGCCACTCGGAGCCACCCACACACAGGGAAGTGACCCACCAATTTTCCGCAAATGGCAAACGTGCTCTGACGTGTGATGGTAGATGGGATTTCCGGGATTTCACCACTCCTTCCCCATTGAAGGCCATCTGCACTTCCGCTCACCTGCAGTCCGAGCACTTTCGCCCCGTCCTGTAGCCGCTCCAGCTCCTTGCACGACAATCCGAAGTGCTCAAAGTGTTCTTTGACCGCCTGGGCAGACAGGAGGCTCTCATTGACAAAAATGTCGTCTATATATGACGATGTCGCATGTTGCACCGCTTCATCTTGACGCTGGATCGCCTGCATAATTGCTGTCATGAATCCTAGCCTGGTCAAGCAATAGCGGGTTCCTTTGATCACCACCATCTGGAACGGCCACAGCGATTTCTCAACACGTATTTGCAAGTACGCTCTTCGCAAGTCCAGTATGGCTGCTTCCGCACTTTTTTTAAAATATCTAAATCGTTTGATAAAATATATAAAATTTGCTTAAATAAACATAGTTATTTGAAATGTGATAAAAACAGGTTAAAAAATTAATTGATAAAAAATTTACGTATTTTTATATATTTTTGTTATAAAGGAATAAAACAACATAAAATACATTTAAAAATTGTATCCATTTTGTGCCTCCATGCCTCAATTGGCAGACGCGGTGTCAGAAATTTTGTGAAAATTCCACCCCATCTTTCCAAGCTTATAACTCCTCGAAAAATGCAATTCAAGCCCTAATTTTTTTTTTTCAATTAAAGGAGCAAGAACCAAGATTTCATTAAAAAAAAAAAAAAAAAAAAAACGTGTTTTTTTTTTTAAAAAAAGGTTTTAAACTTCGGACTTTACAGGTAAAATTCTACGAGAACAATATGTTCTTTTTGTTTTAAATTTGAATATATTATGTATTGACCTTTTCTCTTCAATTTGTGAGTAAATAATTATGTACTTAAGCGAGTCTAAATTAATTATTATTAGACATTTACAAAATGGGAGGCGTGAATTATTCGACCCCCTGTCTTTCCAAGCTTATAACTCCTCGAAAAATGTAATTCAAGCCCTAATTTTTTTTTCAATTAAAGGAGCAAGGACCAAGGTTCCATTAAAAAAAAAAAAGAAAAAAGAAAAAACAAATAACGTGGTTTAAAAAAAAGGTTTTAAACTTCAAACTTTACAGGTAAAATTCTAAAAGAACACGATGTCTTTTTTTTTTTAAATTTGAATATATTATGTATTGACCTTTTCTCTTCAATTTGTGAGTAAATTAATTATTTACTTTCCAGGTACTAAATTAAGTATTTACTTTTTAATAGACACTTAAAAATTGGGATGGGAGGGGGGGGTCGTGAATTTAAAAAAAAAAAACGTTTGTCTAAAATATTATATTCGATTTATTGGAAAGAACATAAAATTTCACACTGACCCTGAAAATATCGTAAAAATAGAATCAATAGAAAAATTTTGATAGATTTTTAAAGTTTAAAGATTGAAAAATATTGAGTTCGGAAAATTCATTACTGTTTTTAAAAAAAAAAAAAAAAATATTTCTATTACTTTTAAAACAACTGTAATAGTTTATTTTGGAAGTATAATCCATAAAGAAAATAAATAACCCACTTTTAACAGAGAAATTCCGAGATTTTTATATTGTATTCGCAGTTTCGTGTTAGGGGTGTCAAAAATTCCTACAAAAATTCTGATACCGCTACGCGGGCGCCATCTGCCGGTGTGTTTGAAAGTTAGTTTATGCGCGATTATTTCAGTTCGGTCTGTATTCTACATTTTTGGTCAAGATCAAAGTGTAGCATCTGTTCCGGCAGATACTGCACTTAAGATAATTTGTACCAGTCAATGGAGGGGAAACACTCTATACTGGGACAATTATCATTTTTGGTAACCAGAGTGCCCCCTTTTTGCCTACTTTTAGGGGAGCTGGTTTTTACCTCACATTAAAAACGGCCTTGTGCCTAATTTGCTCAGTGGGGGAGCAAATAAATACCATCTGTTCCGGCAGATGCTGCAAGCTATGACTAGCTATGACTAGCAAAGACCAGATGTGGGGTCAACCCCACATGCTTGACCTTTAACCAGCTCCCATTTCCCACCTCTCGGGAGCTGGTCCCCTCTTTCCCTTCACTCCTCACATTAAAAATCGGCCTTGTGCCTAATTTGCTCGGTGGGGGAGCAAATAAATACCATCTGTTCCGGCAGATACTGCAAGCTATGACTAGCAAAGACCAGATGTGGGGGTAACCCCACATGCCTGACCATTAACCAGCTCCCATTTCCCACCTCTCGGGAGCTGGTCCCCTTTTTCCCTTCCCCCTCCCTTCACTCCTCACATTAAAAATTGGCCTTGTGCCTAATTTGCTCGGTGGGGGAGCAAATAAATACCATCTGTTCCGGCAGATACTGCAAGCAAAGACCATATGTGGGGGCAACTCCACATATAAGACCTTGGTCAATGTAGGGGCAACCCTTCATACCAATTGTCACTATCCAGCTCCCCTACTCCCCGGGGAGTTGGTCCCCATTTCCCCTTCACTCCTCACTTTAAAAATCGGCCTTGTGCCTAATTTGCTCGGTGGGGGAGCAAATAAATACCATCTGTTCCGGCAGATACTGCACTTAAGATAATTTGTACCAGTCAATGGAGGGGAAACCCTCTATACTGGGACAATTATTATTTTTGGTAACCAGAGTGCCCCCTTTTTGCCTACTTTTAGGGGAGCTGGTTTTAACCTCACATTAAAAACGGCCTTGTGCCTAATTTGCTCAGTGGGGGAGCAAATAAATACCATCTGTTCCGGCAGATACTGCAAGCTATGACTAGCTATGACTAGCAAAGACCAGATGTGGGGGCAACCCCACATGCCTGACCTTTAACCAGCTCCCATTTCCCACCTCTCGGGAGCTGGTCCCCTTTTTCCCTTCCCCCTCCCTTCACTCCTCACATTAAAAATTGGCCTTGTGCCTAATTTGCTCGGTGGGGGAGCAAATAAATACCATCAAAGTGTAGTATCTGTTCCGGCAGATACTGCAAGCTATGACTAGCAAAGACCAGATGTGGGGGCAACCCCACATGCCTGACCTTTAACCAGCTCCCATTTCCCACCTCTCGGGAGCTGGTCCCCTTTTTCCCTTCCCCCTCCCTTCACTCCTCACATTAAAAATCGGCCTTGTGCCTAATTTGCTCGGTGGGGGAGCAAATAAATACCATCTGTTCCGGCAGATACTGCAAGCAAAGACCGTATGTGGGGGTAACTCCACATATAAGATCTTGGTCAATGTAGGGGCAACCCTTCATACCAATTGTCACTATCCAGCTCCCCTACTCCCCGGGGAGCTGGTCCCCATTTCCCCTTCACTCCTCACATTAAAAATAGGCCTTGTGCCTAATTTGCTCGGTGGTGGAGCAAATAAATACCATCTGTTCTTCAGATGCTGCACTTCTATTTCTTGTTCTCTTTCGGTGGAGGAGAAATCCTTTACGACTGAGACAATTTTTATTTTTGTACCTTTTCTCCACGTTAAAAAACGACCCTGGTGTCTAACTCTGTCCCGTGGGGAGGCATAGTAAATAGGTACATTAGTAGCGATATACTTATACAGAATTTGAACCGAAACTAGACCTGTAAAAGGCGACATTTTAAGTGTGAAGGTTCCTATTTACAATTCCTCCCCACGGGGCAGAGTTAGACATCAGGTTCGTTTAACATGGAGAAAAGGAACAAAATTTAAAAATTGTCTCAGTCGTGAAGGATTTCTAAGACTTAAAGTGAAAAGAAACTAAAAATTGACAAAAAATAGTTTCAGAATTATCCGACTTTTATTTACAGAATATTTTTGTGATTTAATTACCGTAATTAAAAATCCCAAATTGTTCTTCAACAAAACAGGGACGGAGGAGGGAGAGTGGTTTTATTTCGAAAAAAAAAAAAAAAAATAAATAAACAATAAACATAAATAACGCGCCAAACATCACAACAAGTGAATACTTAAAGTTCGGGTGTTTTTGTTGTTTTTTTTACATATATAAAATGAAAATATTTTTACTTACCCAACGTATAAATCTGAGATACGAAACATAAAAGTAATATCCATGAAAGGGTGAATGTAAGAAATTTCATAATTTAATAATTCTATTCGTTTTTTGTTTTGTTTTTCGCGTTGTTGTTACATGTGAGAAGTTTTTTAAAAAACACACGCACAAAAAACCGGAAGTAAAAAGTTTCTTGTTGTTAGTGACGCTAATAGTTGTCAACGCGACGCCGCCATATTTGAAAGAAACGAATCCGCAGAAAACAGAAAATCCTGGATATTATTCGCTAATATTATTGATAAAATATTTAAGCTTAATAATATTAGAGTTTAAGTAATATTATTTTGCTTTAAATATTTTGAGTAATTTATAGCTTGAGTACCTTTATTTGCTTATTGTTTTTTTTTTCCCGAACGTTATTTGCTCCGTAAAGCAAGGCTTTTTTTTTTCGTCTAAGATTTTAATTCTTGAAATTGGAAAAAAAAAAATTTAATTTCTTTCGTACAAATACATGTCAACATTCAGGAAATACGTGATTTTTTTTTTTTTTTGAATAATACACACTCATAATTTTATTTATTTATTATTATTATTTTTTTTTTTTTTGTACTCACTCAGAGCTTTCACACAGGCTATCATCAAAGATGTCTCTATTAACAACCCGTGATGTTCCCTGGTGTCTAAGTGACAAGTCTCCTCAAATTTCCAGTACTCTCCCCATCTTTCTATAGATTTGCAAATGAATTTGTGTTATCGCAACAGGCGTTTATCACTGATTTCTCGCTGGCAATGACCTTCACTGGAATTTGAGTGACAATAACCCTCCCTAAGGTCCCAGTTCTCTTCGCACTCATCCAGTTAAGGTCTGATTAGTGCTTTCTTTACTCAGCCTTTCCATCCGCCTTGACCCTTCATGACTATAGTGTGGTATCAGTTGATGTCTGCACATTTGGGGGGGGGTAGAGTCAACTTACAATTAGATGTTTTCAGTTTTCTTGATTCCGTGTAGTGTTCCTCTATCTTTTTGTTTACTTCTGTTGCAGTTTTTTTTTTTTTATGCGTGCGGTTAACATTTGCCCCTGATGTGTATTAATCTCCGCATTCAAGGATTTTCCTTAACATTTCATTTTTCTGTTTTCATTATTGTTATCTGTTGCATCTTCTCTGCCGTCTCCCTGATTCCATTCAAAGTTTTCTGATTTTTCCGTTTTCATTATTGTTACTCGTTTTATCTTTTCAGCCATCCACCTGATTTCAATCTCTTCCATTCTCTCTGCAACGTTTGTCAGGATTCTTTCTAGTGCTTCTGCTATTATTGGTGTCATTTAGGCTTTCTTCATCCTTTATAATCCTTCTAGCTCTCTGGTGAGTTCTGTGTATTTGCTTCGGTTTTTAATCTTCTTGATATTCACCCTGTGAACTGCTGGAACGGCAAAATCTACGATCTGGCAGGATTTTTCCATCTTGTTAACTATTATGAGATCCGACCTTCTTGCTTGGATGGGTTTATCAACTTGTATGTCCATGTCCACAGGATTTTGTGATTTCTGCGTTCATGTACTGCTGCCAGCTTGTGCTTTTACCATCAATGTGTTCAAGTTGCAATCGCTTGCATAGTAGTTCCCAATGTACTACTTTCCCCACTTAATCATATCTAGTTGTGTGTGTATATATATATATATATATATATATATATATATATATATATATATATATATATATTGAGCTAATTTGCTGCATTTACTTATTTTGTGGTTTATTGTTTCATCTCTTTGTCCACAGCACCTACATTTTCTGTTTTCTTGCGTCTTGTTGATCTTTGCTTGGTTCTAGTCATGTTATCTTGTGCGGCTTTCCAAGAAATTCATTTGCAAATGAATTTGTGTTATTGCAACAGCCGTTTACCATTGATTTCTCGCTGGCAATGACCATTGACCTTCACTGGAATTTGGGTGGCAATAACCCTGTCTCCAAAGTCCCATTTCTCTTCGCACTCATTCAGTGCAGGTCTGGTTAGTGCTTTCTCTTCTCAGCCTTGCCATGCACCTTGATCCACAATCATTGCTGATTTAGTTATTTCCAGAGATTCCTTAATCCAACTAAGTAGAACCAGATCATATGCTTTGTGGTAATCTATCTATGACATGGATAGATTTGTGGATCTTCTCTTACAATCCCAAAGTATTGTTCTATCAATATGCAATTGATCCTTGATCTCTCTGCTACCTCGTCTACATCCCTTTTGTTGCTCTGGTAAGAGTTTTTGCTGTTCCAGGTATTTATAAATATCATCTGCCAAAATACCTGTGAGTGGAAAGCAGGTGATGGACTGATAGTTATCAACCGCAGCATCTTTTGATGTATCCTTCTGGCAGAGCAATGTTCTTCCATGCCTGCTCCATTCAAGAATTACATCTCCTGTCAACATTCAATCAATTTGAGATGCAATCCTTCCGTGCAGGTTGGTAAAGTTTTTTTTAACCAATACCCTTGTACACCATCTTTTTGGGAAATTTTCTTAAATTGTTTACTCACTTTCACCATGTCTTGGAATTGCTTTAACTTTTTTTTTTTCTTTACAATGGAATCACCACTTATCAAGGCCTAGAGGCCACTCGAGGATAAGGGTTAAATAGTGTACAGTAGTCAAAAGGACAATATCATAGTAATCGTTAGAAGTGTAAATTTGATGAATTGAATTACTCAACATGAACGGCTCATCAAGAACTTGCTTACATTGGACTTGAAGACGACCATATTGTAGTTAGCTGGAAAGCAGGTAAATGGAAGAGATTTTCAAAGGTGTGCAGTTCTAAGAAAGAAACTCTGTTCATGGAATCTATGTTTAGGTCTAGGCACAGATAAATAGTGGGGGAAACTATTGATACTGTTTTCAGCTAAACGAGTGTTTCTCATGAGTGTTTGGTGAGGGGGAACCATACATGGGAGCTCAGATGAACACTTGCCATGAAAATAATGATAAATCAGGGACAGGCTCCCAACGTCTTTTCTGTGAGAAAGAGGTTGCAGGGCAGGGAAAAAAGGGCATCCTCTACTAGGCTATGAAGTCTATTTTGAACTTTGTCAAGGCAGGATAAGTCTTTCTAGCAGCTTCTGCCCAGATGTGGCAACAATACTCCATCTGCAGATGTACCTGGCTCTTATATAGGTAGAGAATTGCATCAGGTAGATATCTACTGGATTGATAGAATCCCACCATTTTTCCAGCAACCTTGGCAACGGATTTGATGTTCCATTTCAGATCAGGAGTAAAGGTCAAACCCAGAAGCTTGTCAAAACATGGATCCTCTCCAAGACGATAGCCATTCATGAAGATTGATGCCAGATAAGGATCAGAGCGTTGATGATATAAAGATAGAAGCTTGGTTTTAGATGCATTAAAAGTAACCAGCCACCTTTTCCCCCATTGCACCACATGCTTTAGAGGAGAGAGAATCAGAGAGAACTTGGTCGTTTCTTCACATCTTCCAGCCACAAAGCACTTCCATTATGATTCTTTTTTACACTCCAAATACCACCCCAAAAAATCAAATACCACCTCAAAAAAACAAATACTACCCCAAAAAAAACAAATACCACCCCACAACTTTGTGCACTTCTCTGATTTATGTACTTCATTTAAACTGATGATGCAGACTGTAATAATGATATATTCATATTCTCATATTACAAATGATATTTTTAGTCGTGTGCAAGCAACTTTATAAGCCGCTCCGTCGGTTGGTCGGTCAGTCGGTCGGTCGGACGGTTCGTCGGTCGGTCTGTTGGTCTGTCCGTAACACTTTTGTGCTTGGCCTTTTTGGTTAAGATCAAAGGTCTGTTGTTTATAGATGCTGTTCTTAGCTTTTTAAGCTTTTCTTGGCCTTTTGGCCACCGACTGGCTGTACTTCCCCTGCCTGCACAACACCTAACAGCTCTCGTCAAACTTTTGTCCTCGCTTCTTTGGGACAGAGGAAGACACTGGGTGAGCAGACAGGTCTGTATTCAACGTCCATGTGAGGGAGGCTTGGGAATGCTGGACTTGAAGTGTCATCGAGATGCTGAGAGGCTGGCCTTCCTGAGCCACTATATGCAAGATGACCAACCATGGCACCCCGTGGTTAATGCCGCCTTCCCCGACCTCATTCTCGACCCTTCTATCAAGAGCCGTCGCAAACCGTGGGGAGAATCTGCCTACATGAAAGAGTGCTGAGCCACGCTAAAACGACTACCAAGGTCCAGCGACCTTGTGACTGCTACCCGTAGGGAACTCCACAGGGATCTAGTGAAGGGGGTCGCCGACGACCCGCTATGCGCGCGCAGCAGAGTGAGATCCGCTCCGCATGGCACTGGGCGACAGGTTCGAGTCATCTGAACAATTCGGAGTTCTCTCTGACCTGGCGATTGGCACGAAATGCACTTCCACTCAACAACATACAATGCAGTTCCAGGTTTTTGGAGTCGCCTGATTGTCCCCGTTGTGGGACAATGGCCGTACAAACGACTGATCATACTTTCTTTGATTGCCGCGAACTCTGCCAGTACTGGTCGTATGTCAGCAAGGTGATGGCTCGCATTGATCCTGAGCGTCCTCGCCCAATTACCGTATCCAATGTAATGGACAACGTGAGGCCGTGGTAGGACCGGGAAAGACAAATGGTCTACGTTACGATCTTGGCCGTGGCGAGAATGGTGATTTGGACGTCGCGTCTGCAAGGTTGCCGGAGGGTGTTTTCTTTTTCTGATCAGGATCTGATCGCTTTCTTTAAACACCAACTACGGGTAAAGATCAGATGTGATAGAAGAAGGCTGCCTTGTGCAGCATTTGACAGAAGATGGATACATGTAGCAAGTCTGTGTGTACGAAGAGGAGCCAAATTTGAATTCGTGTTTCCCACCTAGGTGTGGAACGCGCAGTTCCGTAAAGTAAAATGAAACAAGTAGCCTCTCAGCTAGCTGAGTGTGTGTTCCATCCCTCCCCGATTAGGAAGCCTCCAAGATCCCCACCCCCTCCTACTTGCAATTTTTGTTTAAACCCCTTCCTCTAAATTTCACTCATCTTGGAGAGAAAGAAATACAAACTAACCCCCATCCCTTACCCACAAAATTTTCTTTTATCCATTCACCCCCCCCCATCTAGACAGCATCCCCACTTAGAGACTGACCTGCAGAAACGAAGTTCCTTTTACAAACCTAGTGGAACGGGCAGTCTATCAACTAGATGGGGTTGGGAGGGTCCTACTAATCACCTTTTGTTTTTTCTTCCCCCCGCCTTCGACACAAATGAATTATTGCACCATTTTTATTGTTATCTTTTTTGTTTTTTCATGTCAATAAAAAATGTTTTAAAAATTGGGAGTTAAGTAGGACGCCCCCTAGTACGAAAGGGTGAATGCGGTATTATGGTGAAAGAAGATAGTAGCTGGGAGAAACTTTTGATTTTGTTTAGTTCTGGAGTGACAAGGATGCCAACGACCCCCACAATCCCCCCTTTTGAGTTGGCCATGTGCCTAAGTTTTTTGTTCATTGTTGATTTTCAATGTATTTTTAACATGAATAAAGGATTTAATATCTGAAAGTGTAGTATCTGTCCTTACTACATGCTGTACTTATGTTTATAACTTTGTGATATAAAGTGGGGGATCACTTTTCTGTATTAATTTAATGTAAAATGATAACCCACTTTACAACCAGTCAGTCTCAAAGCCATTCAAGTCATTCTCCAGATCATTCAAGTTGTTTTTGAAGGATTCCAGTTATTTTTTAAGCATTCAAGTCATTCTTAAGGTCATTTAATTCATCCTTAAGTTCATTAAAGTCATTATAAGTCATTTACTTTTTATTTATTTAAGTCATTTCAACCCATTTTTCGGTCATTTTAGTTTATCTTTAAGAATTTCATGTCAATCCTACATTCATGCATTCATTCATTACACAAGAGCACGCGATGGACATACTGCCTACAAACACTTCCTAGCCTATTGAATTTGCTTTCGTCACTAAAAATCACTTTCGACCAATATGAAGAGTCATGATCTTCTTTGCATCTGACGAAGTTCAGACAGCACCTTCTCTTCTTTACAGAAATCATTGACTTGCGTCTTGCAACACAGCCTTGCAAATTAAATTCCTTCAATCTGTTCTTAACTGTGGAAAGAGAAATCTTTTTAACAAGATTACACTGTTGTTGGATTTGGGGGTAGCCGTTTCAAATTTGTTTCTGAGGCTGCAGTGTTTTGGTGCTTTTACACAGTCATTTATACTGTTTTGTCATCATTTCAACCTGTGGCTGATTTCTCGATTGGATAAACCAAAAAAGTGGAGATTAAAGAGCTACTGATAATCAATAAGAGAAAGTCGAGGCTTATGGACTAAATGTTACGTTGTATAACCTGGAACAACAACAATTACGATTAGAGATGCTTTGTTGTCTAAAATGGGGATAGTTTAAGTTGGTTTTAAGCTCATTTGTTGCTACAGAGTTTCTTTTTGCCTTCTCGATTTGAAATTAATTTTTTTAAATTGAGGTGAACACTAGGATACTTTAATTAAAAGTCAAATATGAACCTGTAAAGTTATAGAGGAATAACAGGTACATCAAATAAGGTATAGGTTGTTTAAACAGTTATGTTGAATTTAGCTTTAATTTGCAGTTTTTGATAAAATGACAAGTGCGGACTTTCTTTTTGGCACGATTGTATATAGTAAGTTTTTAAAATATATATAACATGATTGTATATAGGAAGTTTTTAAAATATATATAACATGATTGTATATAGTAAGTTTTTAAAATATATATAACATGATTGTATATAGTAAGTTTTTAAAATATATATAACAATTAAACTACACAGAATTTTTAGTTTCATCCTTGTGGTTTTTTTTTTTGTGCACATGTTGAGAGGGAGGGGGGCTTGAAAACAGTCATCTGATGGGCCAGGTTTGTCTGATATGCCATAGGTTTGCTATCCCTGTAGTAATTCATGCCTCACAATCAGTGTTTTAACATTTTCAACTCCAGAGATGAACAGAAACATCATAGCGAGTCAGGTATGGCCTATGAGTCATAAGGTTGATGACCCCCTTATGCCAATTCATAAATCACAATCCACTTTTTAACATTTCAGCATAAATCTTGACGCATAACACCGTTGTCTGACATCATGAAAGGGCAATACAAATCGCCGGTTCATCTGAACAAATAAAATTTAGCGGAAAATAATTATTTTCTGACAGATTCACTTTTAACATTCTGCAAGAAGTGGAATTATTGGTCTGTTGAGACGGTGGCCAGTTTGTGTGCAAGAAATGTAAGACGATGGAGATGGATGAGAACTTAGACGTGGAGAAAGTATATTTGGATGGTGAAGCTATTGTGGCTGTCGAGAAGTTTTGTTACCATCCGACTAGCTACAACCACTATATACAATTTGCCTCACTCTCTACCTGCGCCTAAATGTAAATGCAGATTCCATAAACCAAGCTTCTTTCCCAGAACTGTGGAACACTGTTCTGCTGATCTGCCTCCCGGTTGAATATAACATGGCAGCCTCCAAATCCAATGTAATCAAGTTCTTGTTGAGCCGTCCCCATAAATAATTAAATTCGACCCAATTTACACCATCAACGATTACTACACTACCACCTTACAACCATTAACCCTTATCCTCGTGTGGCTTTTGGGCCTTGATACGTGGTGACTCCCAAGTAAAAAAAAGAAGATGCTAGCATGATTGAAAGAATTAGGAGTGGATGGAGTAAGTTTAAAGAAATTATGTTATTACTAACCAGCAGAGCATTACCACTGTTGATCAAGGGAAGAGCATATCAGGAATGTGCATGTAATGTGATGATGCATGTGAAGGTTGAGGACATGCGTTGCATGGAGAGATCTAATATAAGAATGGTGCAATTAATATGTAATGTGAGATTTAAAGATAGGCTTGTATCTGATGACCTTAGAAAAAGATTAAATCTGGACAATATAGGGAGATCTGTGCAGAACAGGAGACTTTGATGATATGGTCATATTGAAAGAATGTATAAGAGATTTTGGGTTAGTAGATGTGTGTTTAGATTTAGGAACAAATGGAGAGTGGGGAGAATCGTATATAGTGGTTGTAGCTAGTCGAATGTTTTTTGTGAAAGTTTGGCAAGGGGGGCATAGATTAGAGTTCAGTCAAGCACTTGTCATGAAAATAGCGATAAAGCAGTGACAGGCTCACAATGTCTCTTCTGTGGGAAAGAGGTTGCAGAGAAGAGAAAAGGGCATCACCTACTAGGCTTTCCTTTAGAATACTCTTCCTAATCCCTGTTTACATATGCAAAAATTTAAATGTAATGTGCACAAACATCTTGCTGTCAAGCTACACACTGTATTCTGGCTCTGATCACAGTTGACCCTTTTATATCTAAGCGGCAATATGCCTTGTCTGGGGTGAAGAAAAGTAAAAAAAAATGCGTAAAATAAGAATATTTTATATGAATGTACATCCTCTGCCAAAAATGGCAGACAATAAAATTATGATCTGCCCATGTTCGCACATATATATTCTTATTATTATAGAAGAACGTCTCAATCAGTGAAGTTAAGAAAAAAAAGTAAGAAAACAGATGTGTCCAGTAGCTCTTTTCAATGGCGAAAGGGGGAGCGCAATGTATGCAGTTTGGTTGGTGTAGTGAGACAGGTTATCTATCTGTCTATCTGCTCATTCAATAACAAAAAAAATCTCTGAATAAAAACAGCACTAGCGACCCATAACTGAAAACTCAATAAAGAAGAAACTCACCAATAAGCAAGTAGAAAATAGTATGACAGACCAGTGCATATAGAAATTTAGACGACTCATGTAGATTATGTGTGAACATTAAAGACCTTTGCCCCCAAACCTATTCAACTGTACTAGTGAAATACCAAACAACTGTATACACAAAATAAACTTTACTTAGGATAAAAATTCATGAGAAATATAAAATAAAATAATTAAATAAAAAAAACTAAACCAACACCTGAAACAAAAATAAAACTATTCCGAATGTTCATATGTTAAAATAAGGTTAGCTATTAATTCGATACATTCACCAAAGGGTGGGGGTCACTCCTATATAAGACAAAAGAAGAGGATGTCAAGTAAAAGTCAGCTGTACTTTTGTTTGAGAGAAGCTCTGTCATTGGCTAATGAAATCATTGACCCCCATGGGAAGAAATAACAATGAATCTGATGAGTTAGATATACTAAACACCACGAGGATATATAAAAAAAAACAGCCAGTAAAATGAATTCCATGCACTTTAACTTAACAAGTCTCCACCGAGATAAAATGCAAAAGGGTGTGTGTAGCTTAATTGCTATAAATATATTTTCATAACTTATTACTTACTATCTATCTAATCTAGGAGTCTAAGGGGACAAAAATACTCGAGTCAAAGCCTTTCCAGCATCTAGGGACCTCAACAGTGAAGATTTGTATGTTTGATGGGTTAGTTGGGAGTGTGTACATTAAGGGGTCATAAGTGCAAATCCCATTAAAGTACTTGTGTAACAGATCACGTGCACGCATATGGCAGCAGCAGCAGCAGCAGCACTAGCAGTAGCCAAAGTATGCAAATGATCGAGCCGTGTGTGAGGTGACGTCATGGAGAGGAAAAAGAAAAGAAAATGATTATAAAAACAGAAAAAACGTGGACCTTTGCAGTAAGAGAAGGAGAGAGATAGGCTTGTTGCACACATGGCCGAGAGTAACAGGAAGAGACACCTCCTAAACATGGTTGGACAAAGACGGAGTATCATGTGTTCGACACGGTAGAGACTTGTTAAGCACATTGGAGTACGAGAAGACTTCTGAACAAGAGACAAGGCGTTATTCTGGAAAGTACCTGTAAATAAATGTCTGTTGTTTTTACCGGAATAAGCAGATAGACAGACAGATGACCTGCCCCACTACACAGGCCACATTGCATACATTGCACACCTCCTTTTGCCATAGAGAAGAGCCATTGGGCACATCTGCTTTCTTACTTTCTTTTTTCTTAACTTTACTGATTGAGACGTTCTTTTATAGTAATAAGAATTTTTTCCTAATCTTGGTTTCCTTGCGACTGTCTGCATACAACGTGCGGGTCCTGGGTCGGTACATGTAACAACTAAGTTACACTTGTAAAACCGGCACGGGATGCAAGATTGTGGTGATGAAACAAAGTGTTTTGTTTTTTCCGAACTTGGGAATCTTTATGATGGATTTGTGATTCGGAATTGAATTTTGAACGTAACACTTTATTTAATTTGCTGGAATAAACTTGCTCTCATTCTGTGGTTTTCTTCAGTCCCTTTCTCTTTCTTTGTGTTGAATCAAGTAAATAATCCGTCACGCCTCAACAAAGTATGATGTATGCACGGCTTGCCTTCTTCAAACACACTCCCCCGTTCTTCAAGCAGCTTGCTTTTATGCAGCCCAAGATCGTCTAATTTGCATACAAGCATCAAGAATTCACATTAAGTTGCATAACTGTTGAGAATAAAATCAGTCGCGCATCGCTATTTTGGTTTTTCTTTTGTTAAGCAACTGGAGTCTATAAAACTTGCAGACAGGTAAGCGTTTCTGATGTAAGTCACTTTCTTCACGATCACTACAACTGTCCCTATGCAGCAGTCACCGAGTAGATATCTGAAATAATTCATAACTGTATTCTAAGTATCGTCTGCAGAAGATGGTCACTTAGAACTGATTATGACTTAGTACTTTTATTTCTTGCAGCAAGGATTCAATATAAAGATTCCCGAGTTCAAAAAGACGCACCTCAAGGAAGTTGGAACTTTAATACGCCAAAACGTTGTGGAATTAAAATACCAAGATGAGAACACTAGTCCAAATCGTTCAAATAATTCAAATTGTCAATCGTCATCTCAAAAATTCTGAAATAATTCATTTTTGCAAAAAATGAATTCCATGTACTTTAGCATATGACCCTTAATGTACAGAGACAGAATACAGAAGTCTATGTGTAGCTTAATTGCTATAAATATGTTTTGATAATTTATTGCTTACTATCTATCTATCTATCTATCTATCTATCTATCTATCTTTCTATCTATCTATCTATCTATCTATCTATCTATCTAATCTAACATGCCAAAGGAAGAAGCTATTAGAGTAGAAGGCCATTTTTGCATCTATGAACCTCAACAGTGATGGGGTGAGATTTTTCTGCTTGTTGTGTTAGCTGAAAATATTACATTAAGGGGGCACAAATGCTATCAGTCGTTAGAGTACATTCCATTAAAGTACTTGTAATACCGGCAAAATGTTTTTACAAACTTGGGAATCAGAAGAATCAGAACAGACCTTCGAACAGAACAATTTATTGAATCTGCTGGAATAACTTTTAAAAAAAATTTTTTTTATTACATTTTCACCCCAAACAAGGCAAATTGCCACTTTGGTGTAGGGGGCTACTATCAGGGGCAACAACTACTGGGGTACTATGTAGGGATTTGGGCAGTAAGATGTCGGTTCACATTACACTTGAACTTCTGCACGTCAGTAATGTTGGGGAAGCAGGGACCTGGAATAGAATTCCAGAGTCTAGCGGTTCTGGGGAAGAAACTATTGGAGTAAAAAGATCTTTTACATCTAGGGATCTCTACAGTGTGGGGGTGGGATTTAGCAGCCTGTTGGGTTTGTCGAGGGTGCTCACGTCGTGGGGGCACAAGTGATTGCAGTTCGTCAGAGCATTCACCACTAAAATACTTGTAGAAAAGGCAGAGGGATGCAACATTTCCTCGATGGGACAGAGGCTGAAGCTTAGATGCCAGTTCAGGGCCTATCAGGTTTGTGACTCTCTTTTGAACCTTGTCAAGGAGCGAGAGACTAGTAGCAGATGCATCAGCCCAGATGTAACAGCAATACTCCATACATGGGCGAATGGTGGCCTGGTTGCTCTCATTTGGTTAGCCTGTAGTTTTCTAAGCAACTTTGGTCTTCAAAACATGCGGGCAGGCATCACCGATTAGAAGCTTTAAATAATTCATAATTATGTTCTTAGTACTCCCCCCGCCCCCCGCAGAAGATGATCACTTAGAACTGATTATGACTTAGCAATTTTATTTCTAGCAGCAAGGATTCAATATAAAGATTCCCGAGTTCAGCAAGGAAGCTGGAAGTTTAATACGCCAAAACGTTGTGGAGTTAAAATACCAAGATGAGAACACTAGTCCAAATCATTCAAATAATTCAAATAATCATCATCGCAAAAATTCTGAAACACTCCATTATCGTATTCACTAAGATTGGCTTTCAATCCTAAAGAGTCTCTTTTTTTTCTGGTGTAGAGTTCCTAACTCATCCTTTTTTTCCAAGCAGTAAAAGCTACAGTTCTGCATGGTCTGACTTCAATCAATTAATCAAAATGTCCATTTCTTTGAGGTTTTCTTTTTTTTTTTTTTTCAATTTTACGGCTGAAATTCCCCGTTTATAATTTGAACTTTCAAACAGAAAGGGTAATTGTTCCTTCGCCATTCTTTTTATTGCAAATTTTTGTTTTCAGTTGGTTGCAGTTGGTTGGTTGCAGCTGGCCACATCTGGAGAGGAAAAGGTCACAAGAGTTGGAATTTGGCATTGAACCAAAGAAAAATAAGGAGAAATGGAGAAAATTCCGATGTTGAAAAAAAAAGATGTTTTGCACACATTACACAAAAAGAAAGTGCATCCGTACGATTGTGACTTATGCCAAAGAGGTAAGATTTTTGGTGTAGTTTGTTTGGTTTTTTACTATGTTTTTTTTGTTTGTATACATTCTAGCATCCATATTACTTGACTAATCGTCACCAAACTTGGTCAAAATATCGACTAAAATCTAATTTTTATCTGATTCAACTTTAGAATATTTAGGTGAACTGTTAAGGTCACAGTAAAGTTAAAAGTCACACTTTGGGTTATAACTTTACCTGTGTTCATTATAGAGACTCGCTACTTGGCCCATATTGTAGTCAATGAAGTCCTGCATTTTATAGGATTTTGACATTGAAAAGTTTAGTCATAGTCCAAATTTTGATGGAATTTTAACTTCGTATTTATCCATATTTGATAAATGAGTCTGATATTGGATTCAATATGGCATAATGGAAAAATAAAAAGGTATTTGCAGCTTTTCTTCCAATTTTCGGATTTTAATCATGTTAAATCACATTTCAATTCCTTTTGACGGATTGATTGTTGCTATTTTTTCTGATGAGTAAAGGGCATAATAGATTCACTGATTGATATAATAATTAAGTGATTGATTTTGTGCTATGAAACAGAAACTGTCAAGAATTCTATAAATCAACTGAATTTAAGGAATAAATTATAAGATGGTCAACATCATGAATTTTGGAATATAACCTCTTGTCATTTATTCTCTATATTGCTCTGTAATTACATTGAGCTTCTTAAATAAGGATTGATATATATTTTAAGAAAATATATTTCTACAGAAATATATATATATATATATATAAATATATAAGGTAAAATTAAAAGCCAAGAACAATGCGAGATTTTTTTTTTATATAGAGTAAAATTAAATGCAAACAAAAGAAATAAAGTTCTTTTTTTTTGTTGTTTGTTTTTTCTTTTTCACACAAATTTTAACTCTAAACAACAGTAATTTTTTTTTTCTGTTGTATTCAATGGTGATATAAATCTCAATATATTTCAGACTTATTAGTCCATTTTCAAGAGAAGACAGCGGAAGAGTGTTCAAAATTGGAAAAGTAGCCGCAGAGTTTGCCACGTGATACCGCGAAATATAGAACAAAAAATGACGTTAGGAGAACGTTAAAATAAATCAGTTGATGTTTGAAATACTTGTTGCGTTTGTGAATCAAGGGAGATGACTATTCAAGCAAGGTTTTTTTTTTTTTTTTTTTATAATTATTGTTTTTCTTATGTTTTAAACTTATATTATAAAAGCGGGGCTCAATTCCAGTCTATTGTTTAGTGTGGGAGTATTTTTTGAAATAATTAAAGATTCGAGGATACGAAGTTGACCTACGTTTCTTGAAGAAGCAAGAATGTTGATGTGAAAATCTGGTTCTGAATTAATGCAAAAATTAATGTATAAAGGATATAAATATATGTATGTACATATATATATATATATATATATATATATATATATATATATAATTATAAAACTCAAATGACCTTGTAACGAGTGATGTAACCCACTTTCCGGTTTACGACATCCGGTTGCGCATGCGTGCATAAACATTAATCCATAACAACGTAAACAAATAAGCATAAATCGCTTCTTTTGCAGATTTTATTATTTAACATCAGAAGAGGGGGTGTTTTGCAACTATTCTTTATTTAAGCTATACTGTCGCAATTTTCTTACAACTAAACAACTTTAACCCGTTAACAAACATAAGAACAATTGTAGTAAAGCCAGGACTACTACTACTACTACTCTACCCGTCCTTCCTTCCTTCTTTCCTTCTTATTTTATTTTTGTTTACATTTCTAGATACAAAATAGTTGTGTGAGAACGGTGAATTTGTTGACACACTTACTAATCTGTTTCAATATTAGTTTTGTTTTATTTTATCTATTTAGGTTTTATTTTTTGCTTCAGGTTTTATCGATTATTTTTTTTTTTTTAGATTTTAAGTTTCTATAACTTCATTGAAGGATTCCAATATGGGTTTTTCATTCTTATATTTCTCATCGGTAGGTTCATGTGCAGTTTTGCTGCTAAATGACTTTTGTCGGCGTTCGATTCGTAGGAAAATCATGTTTAATTTTCGATTTTTGAGAGATTATTTGGAAAAATATGTAACTTTACACGCATAAGGAGGATTTTTTTTCATGTTTAAGTGATCCGTCCATGATTTTTCATTTTACTATACTTTCATAGAAATGTTTCTGTTATGTCAAAAAAAAACTATTTTCTTTACGTCACAAGTGTCACGCTCATACATGAATTCCATAGCTAATATAACATACTGACCCAACGGGTCACGGGTAGTCTAGTATATATATATATATATATATATATATATATATATATATATATATATATATATGTATAGTAACAGAAATGACCCAAGAATCATATGATAGTAACAGAAATGACTCAAGAATCAATCGATTAGTCAAAAGAATAAAAATAAAGGTATAATAATTGATATTATTGAATCAATATTGCATTTATAGTCAAGATTGTCTACTCTTTCTGACTTCCGGTTTCTGTTATCCATTTGGATAAATAATTAGACATGGTCAAGCGGACAAGAAAGTCGTTCTTAACACAAGGAAATGGGAGATTTTCACGTTATCTGAGAAGATAGACATTAATCAGAAGGAACCATATCCTGCTTGTCACCGTCGTCCCATCTGCAGAGCAGAAACCAGAAATCAAAAAGGGCAGACAATCTTGGCTATAAACACTAACAAAGGAAGTTATTATTTGCAGTGGGATGAACTTGGATTTAAACCAACTGCCACAACATGATTATCTGTTCACTTTATACCTAAACTTCACATTTCTTTCTACTTTTTTTTACCCCCAAAATGGTCATGTTTTCTACTGAAAGCCTAAAGTGCTACAGTGATAGGGGCCAGATTTATAGGGGAGGGCCATCTTGATCCAAAAACTTAGACAGCAAGATGTTTGCTCACAGTACATTTAAATTTCTGCACCTTGGTAGGTAGATAAGGGTTAGTGAGTGACAGTTAAATGGTGGGACAAAACCATTATGATTCGTAATGGGGGGAATTAGGCAGGATTTAATCAGTTATGAAGACGGATCAACACGAACCTATATATATTAGACTTGAACACAACAATGCTATAATCAAATGGGAAGCAGCCACACGATATTATGCTCCACAGACAAACAGTTTTGAGAAAAGAACTTTTTTTTATGGAATTTTCGTTTAGTTATAGACACAGATAGCGAGTGTGGGAAATTGTTGACAGTGGTTGTAGTTAGACGAGTATTTCACCCCCCCCCCCCCGCCCACAAGCACACATATATATATACATCCTATACAATATTTTGACTGCAGAAATTCCCCTCTCGACCAAAGTATCGTAGGTTTGCAATAGCAGATGCCACATACTAATTTATTATATCTAGGCTATTAGCCACTATTTTATGTAATTTTTTCAAACACAATTTTAGACACATAAAGTCGTTAGAATAAAATGCTACATTGCATTCTGGAGCAGCACCATCACAATCGCACCATCTATAGAGGAAGGAGTCCCTATTTTTCTCTGTAAATATTTAGTCCGTCCACTGCTACCAGTTGACACTACGATCAATTCTACATTTTCATTGCACCTATTGTAACTGGTTATTAGCTACATACACATAACATCATTTTTCCATTTCCTGATCAAAAAATAATAAATTCTCCCTACTCAAAATTCGCCCATTCTTATTGGCTGAAACCTGACACTCCTATTATTCTGGAATCAACTTCTTCATACATAAAAGAACGCTCCAGAAATTTTCCAATATATCATCGCTCTCTACATGAGGCAATTGTGCTAAAAAAAACATATACAAACATAAAAACCACCAGAAATTAAACACCGGTAACCTTACACTTATCTATGCACAAAGTGCCTACACGCCAGATGCTCCCCCCTCCCCAAAAGCCTTGAAAAAAAGCATCATTTACAGGTATCATTTTTCGATTTTGGGGCGGCTTTTTAACCCTTACAGGATGCTATATTTTTTTTGTTTTGTTTTAGGGGTGTTTTTATTATATTTTTTTCTTTTTACTTGTACTATTACTGTGAACGATTTTAATTACTTATATATTTTCCAACGATTAACTAGGCTTCAATCATGTTACTTATCATGTGAACTGCTTATAAATATTTTATGCAGATAGGTTTTAAACTTAAATTAAATTGCCTACGGAAACACTTATCTGCTATATATTTGTTTTCTTACCAGTTATACTTTCTGTGAAGCATTTTGTTTAATTCTCTTTTCATGACTCATTATCGACGCTGCACAGATATTAACTTTTGTTTTTGTGTTTTTTTAAGTAAATTTTTACCTTAGCTCCACCTCCACACTTTTCTTTAAAATGACGACTTTTAAGGTTTTCGACTGTGCTAAATAAGACAATCTCATTAAAAGTTGGCAGAGACCAATAGTTTTCGAGATATAAAGACCTGTATTATACACTAATTCAGTGACAGCCAGATTTGTATGCGCGTGTGATAAACAAACCTATTTCTCTCTGATCGACACTGCCTCCCAATATTTTATTGTTTATAATATTTGCAGTTGGGTATTCTGACACGAATATAAAGCTTACATTTGGGGCAAATATTTTGAAAACCCCATCCTCAAAAAATGGGTGTCTATTCCGAAAGCCGTTCTTAACATGGCGAGGTTGTGGAGGGGTGATCTATTCCAGAAGCCATTCTTTACTATGGGGAGGTTGGGGTGTTTATTCCGAAAGCTGATCTTAACAGGAGGAGGTTGGGGTGTCTATTCCAAAAGCCGTTCTTAACATAAGGAGCTTGGGGGTCATATATATATATATATATATATATATATATATATATATATATATAATTCCAGGTTAATATTTTCCAGAGGTAAATTAACCAATGAAGGTTTAATGAGGTTAATACAAGAGTGCTTAATACTGAAGTAGGGCAATATATACTTTTTATTTGTTTTATATACGCATTAATATGTCAGTACACTTTCATGAGCATGTTTCAATCAGCTAGTTACAAGTAACTAGAGACCTCTTCAGGCGATATTGCTTATACGAAGGCTTAGTATATAATGCAAATTATTCAGGGATTCATCGATCACACACACACACACACACACACACACACACACACACACACACACACACACACACACACACACATATACAGTGATGATCATATTTATTGGCACGGTAAAATAAAAGTTAAATTTTGTCTAATAAATTCTAAAAAAGGGATTAAATTAAAGAAAATAACAAAGTATATTATGTATTTTTAACTGGCCTTTCCGATGCAGCAATCGGATTTTAGAAAAAATAAATAACAAAGGAACAACAAACATAATTGCAAAAAACCCTTGTTCAAAATTATTGGCACGATTTATTTAATAATCAATTGTATAGCCTTTGGCCTTGATTACCTTCCTCAGTCGCTTTTCATAGTTTACAACCAAGTTGTTGCACTCTTCAGTAGTAATTTTAGCCCACTCTTCCTGACAATAATCCTCCAATTGAATAAGATTCTTAGGCTTCCTTTGCATTACCCTCAATTTTAATGTTCTCCATAAATTTTCAATTGGATTAAGGTCTGGGCTTTGTGATGGCCACTCCAAAACATTAATATGATTGTCCTCAAGCCATTTCTTAGTCAGTTTAGCCGAATGCTTTGGGTCATTATCTTGCATGAACCACCAACGACGACCAAGTGAGAGCTCTTTAGCAGAGTCTTTCAGGTTTTCATCCAATATTTTAACATAATCTTCCTTTTTTATGCTACCTGTGACCTTAACAAGTCGCCCTGGTCCAGAGGCAGCAAAGGATCCCCAAAACATCAAACTGCCTCCACCGTGCTTCACTGTGGGTATGGTGTTCTTAGGCAGGAAAGCTTTGCCAGATTTTCTGTAAATATAAGACACTTTATTATGGCCAAATAACTCTATTTTCGTTTCGTCAGTCCATAGAACACGTTTCCAGAATGCAACATCTTTATCAATATGACGTTTTGCAAAGGCTAGCCTTGCTTTCAGGTGCATAAGCTTCAATAAGGGAGTCTTTCTCGGACGACATGCTTTTAAACCAGCTCTCTTCAAAACTCTACCAACTGTATGTCGAGATACATTCACTCCAGAGGTGCTCTGTTCATCAACAATCTCCCCAACAGAGATCCTTGGGTTTTGTTTTACTTGTCGAACAATTTTCCGTTCATCTCTTGGGGAAAGAATCCTTTTTCTCCCTCTACCCTCTAAACTCATAACGTGGCCTTGCGATTTGAACTTGTTTATTATGGCTCTAACAGTGGATTTGGGAAGGTTTAGCTTCTTTGAAATCTTATCATAGCCCTCCCCATTGGTATGGCATGCTACAACAAGCTTCCTGACGTCTTCGCTGTGTTCCTTGTGTAACCATGGCGATTGAAAATTATAATTTAGTCACTTATAATAGTTTAAATAAATCGCTATCTAAAAATTATCTGAAAAAAATTATTCACTGAATTAGCGTTAAACAAGCATAATATGGCTATAAAAAAGTTCAGAAAGCACGTAAACCGGAAATTGATTGATATTATACTGATACTAAAAGAAAAACAAAGCCGTGCCAATAATTTTGAACAAGGGCTTTTTGCAATTATGTTTGTTGTTCCTTTGTTATTTATTTTTTCTAAAATCCGATTGCTGCATCGGAAAGGCCAGTTAAAAATACATAATATACTTTGTTATTTTCTTTAATTTAATCCCTTTTTTAGAATTTATTAGACAAAATTTAACTTTTATTTTACCGTGCCAATAAATATGATCATCACTGTATATATATATATATATATATATATATATATATATATATATATATATATATATACTAGCATGGGTGCCCGGCGTTTCCCGGGTATTTGGAGATGTATGTTGAGCAAAAAAAAAAAAAGTGGTTAATTTTTTAAAACTTTGAACCCTATTATGACCCCTTAACATTTATTGTTTTGGGCTCAAATTAAGTTATTAAGTTAGACCCATGTCCAAATAATTTCAAGTGTTTAGACCGAAAATTGTGGGAGGAGTTTGGTAGAGTTCTGAAAGGTCAAATCGTTGAACTTTGACCCCTTAATCGATAAATTTCTGTCTGAAAACCAATCACATCGATCTTCCCAAATCTCAGTACCCTGTATATCAAATTTCGAATCTGTAGACTTAAAATTGACAGAGTTATTGTGTAGGGAAATGTACACAGACAAACACACACATTACACAGACAGACACGTTCACTTTCATATATATATATATATATATATATATATATATATATATATATATATATATATATATATATATATGTGTGTGTGTGTGTGTGTGTGTGTGTGTGTGTATAATTATTTCCACAGCTAAACAACGTCACAGCCCACAAGAGCCTTGACATTCCAAAAGTCGAAGACTCGAGTCTTGGACTTTCGGTTTATTGGCTGCCATGGCTCTTGTAGGCTGCAACGTTGTTTGGCTGTGGAAATAATTGTATATAATCTCTCACATTCTGAAAAATTCCATATATATATATATATATATATATATATATATATATATATATATACACACATATATATATATACAAACGTGTGTGCGTGCATAAGTACGTACATATATACACATATTCTCACCTAAGTGAACTTTTCTACACATTAAAAAAATAATCTGAAGTGGTATATTGTCTTGGATTGCTTTCTATAGACTATATAAAGACTGTTCGTTTTTCTTTATTTCATTTGAACGAGGGCCAAATAAACGGTCCAGGAAATAATCGATTTGAAGGAGGTAAGTACAAGGAGGTAAAATTGAATTTCTTTTCCGTCCAAAACTCGGGAGACAATATTGAATTTTTATTGCTTTTCGAGATAGAAAACTCTGCCAAGAAAAAAAAAAAAAAAGAAAAAGAAAAAAAAAGAAAAAATAGAAAAAGAAAGAAAAAAAGATAGACACCATTCTTTGAAAGCATTTCTTCTTGTGTTATTTTATAATCCATCACAAATAAATGAAACACAAATTTGAGACAAAACAAATCTTAATTTGATAGCCATTTTTTTTAGCTTCATCGACTAGACCTTAAGTTAATGGAAGTAATTTATTTAAAGAAATAATCTAGTATAAAAACTGGTTATAGAATCATTCAATTTTGAAGAATATGTTATGGAATCACTCAATTTTGAAAAAAGAGAGTAGAGAAACGCTCAATTACGAAGAACAGATACCGTAATCACTCGCTTTTAAATAATAGATTATAAAATCACTCAATTATGAAGAACGCCTTATGAAATCGCTTAGTTCTGAAGAATAGATTATAGAAGCATTAAATTCTGAAGAACTGCCCAATTTTAGAAAAACACGTTATGAACTCACTCAATTTCAATGAATAAATTATGGAATCACTCAATTTTTATAAAAAATGAATCCATTAATCTTTTTATAAGTATAACTGAGAGAATCAGTCAATGTTAAAGAAAAGAAAACAGATTATGAAATCATTCAATTTTGAAAAAAAAAAACAGATTATGAAATCATCCAATTTTGAAATACAGATTATGAAATCATTCAATTTTGAAATACAGATTATGAAATCATCCAATTTTGAAATACAGATTATGAAATCATTCAATTTTGAAATACAGATTATGAAATCATTCAATTTTGAAATACAGGTTATGAAATCATTCAATTTTGAAAAAAAAAACAGATTATCAAATCATCCAATTTTGAAATACAGGTTATGAAATCATCCAATTTTGAAAAAAAAAAAAAAAAAAAACAGATCATAGAATCATCCAATTTTGAAATACAGATTATGAAATCGTCCAATTTTGAAATACAGATTATAAAATCGTCCAATTTTGAAATTCAGATTATAAAATCATTCAATTTTGAAATACAGATTATAAAATAATTCAACTTTGAAAAAGAGATGATGAAATCATACAATATTGTAAAAAAAGATTATAAAATTGTGAAAAACAGATTATGAAATCATTTACTTTTGAAAAACAGATTATAAAATCATTCAATTTTGAAAAACAGATTATAAAATCATTCAATTTTGAAAAACAGATGATAAAATTATTTAATTTTGAAAAACAAATAATAAAATCATTTAATTTAGAAAAACAGATTAAAAAATAATTCAATTTTGACAAAAAGATTATGAAAAACAGATTATGAAATCATCCAATTTTGAAATACAGATTATGAAATCATTCAATTGTGAATAACGGTTATTAAATCCTTCAATTTTGAAAAACAGATTATGAAATCATTCAATTGTGAAAAACAGATTATGAAATCATAAAATTTTGAAAAACAAATTACAAAATCATTAAATTTTGAAAAACAGATTATAAAATCATTCAATTTTGAAGAAATGATTTTGAAATCATTCAATTTTGAAAAAATGATTTTGAAATCATTCAATTTTGAAAAACAAATTAAAAAATCATTCAATTTGGAAAACAGATTATAAACTCATCAATTTTGAAAAAAGGATTATGGAGTCATCCAATTTTTCATAACGGATTATGAAATCATTCAATTTAAAAAAAAAACTTTATAAAATCATTCAATTTTGAAAAGCAGATTTTGAAATCATTCAATTTTTCATAACAGATTATAAAATCATTCAATTGTGAAAAACAGTTTATAATGTCATTTAATTATTAATAACGGATAACGGATTATGGAATCATTTAATTTTGAGATAAAGATTATAAAATTACTCAATTTTGATGGACGGATTATGAAATCACTCAATTTTTAAGAAAAGATTATGGAATCACTAAATTTTGAAAAATAGATTATGGATGATAGTTTTTGGAGGTAAACAAATGATTCATATCGCAAACTTTCATCAACGGCTTCTAAAGGGTGGAACGAAAAATTTGTCGTCCCAAAGAAAACAATATGACACCCTTGACGTTATTCTCACGTTGTCTACGCACGGTTCCAACATTTCGAAATACAACCGCTGAGTTACAATGCGTGGCTTTTTACAAACAGACTTTTCTTTCTCCAACTTTACAACCTGGTAAGAAAGAAGAAAAGAAAAAAAAAGGAAGAAAACAAGATACTGATGGAGTTTAGCTCCGAAATATATTTATGTTATAAATTTCAAACAAGTAAAATATTACGTTATGATTTGGCTTTCAAGCGCACTTGATGCATATTTTATTTTAACACTACTGCTATTTTTAAAAAAAAATTTTATTGAAAAAAAAATCAATTCAGGTTACTTGATTATGTAGTAGAGCTGACATCTATTCAATGTAGCTGCCTTCAGCCTCAATCACTATCTTGATAAGAGTCCGGAACTGAAAGCATGCGATTTACACAAGCGCCAGTGAGAGCTTGGTGAATACTCAGCGAATGGCGGCGATCAGGCTGGCTTTGTTGTTGTGGGGGGGAGGTCATGTTGGTGATGTAGGACCAAACGAAGTAGTCCAGCAGGTTCAGGTCAGGGGAGGAGGGGGCCAGTGAAAGAAGAGTACAAAGTCGTAGTACCCTTCTGAAGTCAAGCCTGGGTCTCTTTGGACTTGTGGGCTAGTGCCAAGTCCTACTGCCACACCCAGTATCTGCCGGCAGCCACCTGATTGCAGTAAAGGATCACCACGCTCTTCAACACATCCAGTTACACTTTAGTATTGACTTTTAAGCCAACTTTGGAAATATGAGGTGGCATGATGTGGCCTTCACTTGAAACCACGCCATGGGTCGTTCGATACATTGAGCTATGCCCTCAAGTATTAAACTGTCCGAATTTGCATTTTGGGGGTGCTGTCAATGGTCCTGTTATCATAACTTAGATCAGTAGAGAGCATGCATTGTACAGTGGCGCATCTCTGATCTCGCTTGTTGAACATTGTGTTACTTTCAGACATGATAGAAGGCTCCTATTGCTCTAGAAACCTGTACACAACTGGCCAACTAGTAGGTGGTCTGCAACAACAAAAAAAAAACCCCAAAAAACAAAAAGAAAACTGGTTTTCAGCAAATGGAAATGGAATCATGTCAACTTTTCTAAGGCGACAATTTTATCATTCTATCCTGTACAGTTTCTCTATAAATTTTTGAATAAATCTCTTGAAGTTTGTACTTAGCCTTTGCTTATTTCGGAGTTAGTATTAAACTGATTGTTGAGATTTTCTCAATTATAATTATGGTAATTATATACGTGGTAAGAAAGATATTGTGACGATTGCAAGACATCAATAACATAACACAGATGGAAATGTATTTTGAAAAGGAAAAAAGAGGAAAGGAAGATAGGAAGATGTTTGGCAAATAGCTGGTATTTGCGGAACTTACAAGGCGTTTGAGATAAATTTGAGTTTTATCCGGAAATAAAGCCCATGATATTTTAAAATTTAATTGATTTAAAAGAAATTCAATAGGCAAGGAAATTAGCATATTTTTGGAGAGTTTTACTCAAAATAACTGTTATTCGCGTGTATTGCCTCTTTCAGTACTGACATGAGAATTAGTATCTTTCTCGATAATGCCGCATACATAATAATCCATTGCGTTAAGATCAGGGGAGTTTGGAGGCCAAACATTAGGAGTTGTGCGTTTGTAAAATTGGCTGACAACTTTTTTTTTTGACTTTTCCCTGAGGAGTAGCAGAGTAGCAGAACCGTGCTGCCATTCTTACGGACTATTATTAGCTACCTTTGTTATCCACAGCTTAAGTTAGCAACTCCACATGAATTTAACCTGAAACTCTATTATTTATTCATTTATTCATTATTCTCGCGTTGTCTACGCACAATTCAAACATTTCCAAATGCGATCGCTAGTATCAACGCGCGGTTCTTTACAAACAGTCTTCTTTCTCCAAATTTACAACATGGCAAGGAAGAGGAAAAGGAAAAAAAAAGAAAACAAAACAACACACTGAAGATGGAGTATACCTCTGAAATATATTTGTGATATATTTGAAACAAGTAAAATATTTGTTTATTTTCCTAATATTACGTTGTGATTTGGCTTTCAAGCGTACTTGATGTGTATTTTATTTTATTATTTATTCATATATTTATCAACATCTTTTAATTGTTGCTTCATGACGTTTCGGCTAACTATTCCTCTGGCCTTCGTCAGGTGATTAACGCGACGGAATAGGTTCTGAGTTCCCATCCCGTTGCATTAACCACCTGACGAAGACCAGATGAATAGTTGGCTGAAACGTCATGAAACAACAATTAAAAGATAATAATAGCCTGCAATAAATAAATGAACCTGAAACTCCCTCGAAAGACACACATCCGAAAATTATGACAGTTTGGGGGAAATTTAGTCAGGACGAGGAGAGTTTTCTTGGATTGTATGCAATGTTTATTTTGATCTTGGCAAAAGTTTTTTTTTTCATCATCAATAAAAAAAAAGTTGTTTTCAGTTTTTTTTTTCATCATCAATAAAAAAAAAGTTGTTTTCAGTTTTTTTTTTCATCATCAAAAAAAAAAAAGTTGTTTTCACAGAAAATTTCACTTTGCTCAGAAGTTTCTTTGCTTTTATCAGACTTTATTGGTGAGAAGTTGACCTCTGCAACGCTTGTATAAATAGTGGCGAAGTTTTCCATTGAGTGCAAGCTTCATGGTAGAGGGTGAAACATTCAATTCACTAGACAAAGCCCGAATTCTGATGCCAGGGTCCTACAATACTTTCTGCTGATTTTCGAGGAATTCTGCTATGCGAGAGTAATCATATTTTCTTATTGTGTTGCCTGGTGCTACCAGATCAGGCTCTCTGAAGATATTGGTTTCCTGAGATGGAATGCACAATTGATGCTTTTCGTTTTTCTACTTCATTTTGCAAAACTTTGTTCTGCAAAAACCAAAACCAAAAACAACAACCCCCCCTTTTCCCCCTTTTTCTTTTTTCCAATTTCCTTCTTCTCTTTCTTTCTCCCCCCCCCCCTCCCCACTTCTTGACTGGTTTCCTTATTAATATTGTAACCCTTTCCCCCCTTAAATAACATGGAAAGGGTTGATATGCCGTAAAACAAAAACAACCAAACCAAACTCTACAAATAAATATTTGAAAATATAAAGAACTTGAAGCATAAAAACTGTTTCCAAAATAACTGGATTCGGCATTAAATAATCGGAAAAGGGTTGATATGCTGTAAAACAAAACAACTAAACAAAACCTTATTGTGTTTCTTTCTTTTAGCCATAGCATTATCGTCTCCATTGCCAGATGTTTTTTCACAGGGTTCACGCAGTATTGAGCAGCGACTCTTTTCCATGGTTTAGGTGACTTCCAGTCATCCATTCTTGCTGTCATCCCGTATATGAATGAAGGGGAGTTTAAACTTTAAAATGAAACCTAGTTGGTATAAATCTATATATATACAAATTCAGGATAAAAAAACGAATGTTATCTTATCAAATTTATCCTGAACGCCTTACATCTCTCAAATGCGTCCTTTTAACAGGTCTGATGTTTCTTGTCATAATTACGTCATAATCAGATTCGCACACTGATTCTCATTGGATCACTGCAGTTAAGCAACGTTGAATCTGGTCAGTACTAAATGGGTGACTATTTTGGGACTTCCAGGTGCTGTATGTGCTCTCCACTAATCTCGGCATTGTTTCCAGTCGTCCTGGACCTCTCCTTGTCACTGGACTCGAGCAGTGCTAATTCAGGAGAGGTGTGGTTGGAGATTGCGCAACCATTACATGCGCAGCTGCCCCTACGGGGGTATCCTTTGTCTTTTGAGACTGAACGGAGGCATTATATGTTTCTCGTTCTCTGAGTTCGTTTTTGGTTGGGTCTTAGAAATAGAGAATCTTGTCTTCTTTGCTACAATTGCTCACGTAATCCTCATACGTGTCCTGTTATTTTGAAGACGGATGTAGCAGCCGGTGAAATATTTTTCTTGGAGATCACAGCCAAAAAGGGGAAGAAAGTTTAAAAGAACCACTCATGTGGGGTTCAGTGAAGATTCTAAAAAGGTAGCCTGTGATTCGTGGTTTTTCATTCAATCACAGGGCACCTAGTAAACGACCCCATAATAATTTCAGTACGATAATGTAGAGCAACAAGATGTGATACTAATCCGAAAATATTCTTTTATACTTACCTCTCTACCCCCCCCTCTCTCTCTCTCTCTCTCTGCATATATACCCCCCTAACTTACATAATGTGGCACAATGAGGAAGCTCCCTTTTTGGAGAGCTTGGGTTTCTGCATTAACAACCCTAGTAGCAAACTTGTCCTGTACTCATAGAGAAGATACGCAGATACAGGCAGAAGCAGATCTTTCAAAATGTCAGTGAATATCAGCTTGGTTCAGATCAACAGTTATTTAGGTAACTGGGTGCACAGTAATAAAGGTCAAACCTGGCATCAGAAATTTTATTAACAATATTTAGTGCCTTTGTTTTTTAAATGTATGCATGTTCTCTTTCTGTCTCTCTCTCTCTCTCTCTCTCTTCCTTTCTTTCTCTTATAAGGGACATAATTACGTATCGAACCGGATACGAAACAGTTTATAAAAGAGCTACCATTTTAAGGTAGGGGCGTCTTGTCTTGTTTGCAGTCTAGTCTTACGTTTTAGTCTTGCAGTCTTGCCCTGCAGCCTTGCGTCCTACCAGTCTCGCGTCTTACACTCTACAAGTGTACTCCGGTTAACCAAGCTTCCCAGGGATGAGTGTTTAGCTCTCACACGCTAAGTTCCTTTTTCTTTACCTTCATTTACATTTATCTAACTTCAAAAGCAAGTAGCCATTTTTTATTTGTATTATTACAAAGTACTAATAAACCTTCTTTTTGTTACGCATCCCACTCGGCATATTTTGTCATATTATTATATACCGTTGAAACCGGATATAACGCTTTCATTCTTTTCTCTTTCTTATCACTTTTTTTTTTATCTCTCTTTTAAAGAGAGAAGAAGTATATTAAACAGATGAAGCTAGCATTCCGAACAAGATGCGTTGCATGCCAGTGATGCTCATAGCCGTTTTGCGCCGGCCGACGACAGACATGAGTCTACAATCAATATGCCCCTTCTAATTCTTAAAAGTAAAATTATCTTATTTTTATAAAAAAAGATGCCTTGTCACTTACTTTGTACAAGCGTCCAATTCCAGCCCAACGGTTCCTGTTAGCAACAATGGAGATAAACCCCGCCCGTGATAACACCAAGAAGAGACCCACCAGCATATGTAGCCAACGTCAAATCGATTCTATTTGACACATCCTTGATGTAACAGCAACGAACGTCAAATCATCCCCAACGTTTATCGTCTATGTGCCTATCGTTTATTCCCCAGGGGTGGGGTGGGGGGCTGGTTGCCGTTCCTAGGACGTAACAACAGTTTCATGAAACGTCCATATAAGAAACCAAGTATCTGTCCACGGCAAACGATGTTCCACACACACACACACACACACACACACACACACACACACACACACACACACACACACACACACATCATATGAGTTTATGAGCAAACAGTTAATAAAATATGTTAAAAAACACTTTGAAATGAGTTAAAAAAAATATTCAATCTGAAAAAGAAACACTAGATAAATGGATAGTCCTTAATCCGCGGAGTTTCGAAGAAATACTCTCCTTCTCATCAGAGGGGAGGAATTAGCAAAATGCAAGATCGGATTTTGCATGCAGAAGTATTTGATGAAACAACAAGTAAGTCAAAGACCTTACTTGAAAACAAAATAAGTTAAGCAGAGGGAATATGGTAAAGAAACAGGTGATTACACATGAATGGATAGTCTGGTGGAAGATAAAAAATCCAGTGATGGTAAAATCCAAATGTAAAACTTCAAGAAAGTTAAAAGAATTTCCATTTGTACAAGTAAAATATTATATATATATATATATATATATATATATATATATATATATATATATATATATATATATATATATATATATATATGTATATATATATATATATATATATAATTGTTTATGAGACTTTATAATTTATTGATTAATAATCTCATCAACATGAAAGTACACTACTATTTCAAATCAATAAACATTATGACTTACAATATAATAGCTCTGATTCATCAAAAATCTTGACCATAGACCTGTTTTAAATGCCTGGAATATTATAGATATTTAATAGACTTATTCTAACGTAATCTTTATTCCATATATCTTTAATGCTTCTCTTTTCGTTATCTTTATGGAACTCTACCTAATTTACTTTATATATATATATATATATATATATATATATATATATATATATATATATATATATATAGAGAGAGAGAGAGAGAGAGAGAGAGGGAGAAATAAAAAGGAACAAACCTAGTTATGTGTTCATCAACGTTTCGTCTTTATTTCGAGACTTCCTCTAGATGAAATAAAGACGAAACGTTGATGAACACATAACTCGGTTTGTTCCTTTTTATTTCTCTATTTTGTCGGAATACTATTTCAATTATTCTCATCATATATATAAATATATATATTCATTATCGCATATATATCACAAAACAAAACAAAACAAAAGAAGAGGAAATAAAAGTCAGTCAAATTTTTGATAGAGTAAAGCTTTCTCATTAGATAATGGAAACATTAATCAGTGGGAGGTAAAAATAAACGATATGGTTAATTAGCTAGCTATAATAAACACCAAGTGCATATACAAAAACACCTGGTAACACAAATTAATTGTAATTTAGCCTGATGATTGCCTACGAGAAATCCCCTGTGGGACTTTATTGCTATAATTATCTTTCATAACACAATAGAGCGCTGTTAGCTAATGAGTCGCAATTTCAACCCTATCCGTTGACTTGGACGTAAACTATTTTAAAAAAAAAAATTAGTTTAAATTAAAAAAAAAAATTTAGTCATAAACTCTGATTAGGTAATTTGATTTCTCTAGGTAATTTGATTTCTCTCCACTCCCACCAACTCCCACCAACCCCCCACCCAGCCTTCTTTTCTTGCTCAAAAAAATGGCCTACCCTACAAAGACAATAATTACAAAATGCGATAATTTACAAATTTCATAATTAAAGTTTTTTTTTTCTCTTATTACTGTTTTATATTAACATTGTGGGGTTCCGGTTCACTTGTAGCCGTAGGCAGCTCATAAGACCAGGTCAGGACCAGGAATTTCTAGAGCTAATCTACTTTCCTGGGAAACGCCAGCACACGTGTTTGCTAGTGTTTAATAAAGCTACTATTCTGTGATGAATTTTACCGTTGTTAATTCATCACAATTTATTAGATATTACTTAGTGTTGTGGTGTCCACCTCACGGATAACAATGAACTCTTCCACTTACTATAAAGACCGGGATGATATGTTTGTTGGCATTATGCACAAGTTATACACACTTGGCAGTCGGACTGACGTATAAACATACTCTTTATTTGTTGTATTTGATTTCTATTCACTATATTTTGTTCCTACTAAAGTTGTGTCTTTCTTCCAGATACTTACGTGACCACAACATCACCTGTATCAAGATGGGGCATATCATGTAGCCAGATAGGCTGGACATAAATCCTAACACACTGATGGATGTGAGTCTTGTGAACAGTCTTAGATCAGATGACCACAAAAGGAGATTGAATCTGGACAGTAAAGCGACAGGTGTGCAGAACAGGAGACTATGTTGGTTTAGTCAGATTGAAAGTATGGGTGAGAGTTTTGAGATTAGTAGATGTAGAGCAGTTACGGTAGCAGGGTCAGTTTGCAGTGGAAGGCCAAGGAAAACATGAAAGGTAGCGAAAAGGATGGACTTGAGAGAAAGAAGGAAAAATAAATACCTGGCCAAAGATAGGTTAATTTGGAAGTCAATTTCTAAAAGCCATGCAACACACATTAACATACAAAATCTTAAGCCATACATAAATATTGTGATGACAATGATAATGATGATGTATGGGATTCCTTAGGTCATTAAAAAATAAAAGGGCTCTTTCAGTCTTTGACAGACTATGGATACTCTCAAAGGGGCGTTTACACATGCAATTTTTGTGGCAGAAGACGTGCAATCTCCAACCACACCTGTCCTGAGTCAACATTGTAAAATACCAGTGGCAAGTGAAGTGTATGTACAAGACGACTGGAAACAAATGCTGAGATAAACAGAGAGCACATACAGCGCCTAGAATTCTCAAATGGTCACCCATCTGGTACTAACCAGGCTCAACTTTGCTTAACTTTTGTGATCTGATGAGAACAGGTGTGTCAACAGGATTATGCCGTGTATCATGGGTCAGCAGGTTTAGAACAATTGACATAGCAGGATGATTTAGCTGGGAACAATGAAGGAAAGATAGCAGGGAGTGATAAAGATGCACGTGAGGATAAGAGGGATAAATAAAGACCTGGTCAGAAATAAGTTAGATTGGAAGTCAATTTCTAAAACAGATGGTACAAAGCCGTCGAGCTGATCTATTTTTCTGTTCAGCCTGACAGCTTTGTACCAGTCCTAGGAGGTTCACACTACCAGGTTTTACCTCTTTATGAGAAGGGATTAGTTTATTGCTAGGCACACTTACCAGGGAATGCTAATGGGATGACGACAACGATGATGATGATGATGATGATGATGATGATGATGATGATGATGAAGACGAGAACAATGGTGTTGATGACGACGGCGAAGATTGATGATGACAATGATGAGGACAATGATGATAATGATGATGATGGTGATGGTGAGCACAACTATGATTGTGAGTAAAAGAAGGATAAATAAAGACATGGCCAGAAATAAGTTCGATTGGAAGTCAGTTTCTAAAACAGATGGTACGAACCTGTTGTTCTGTTCAGTCTAGGCGGTTCACACTCCCGGGCTCTACCTTCTCTTTAGCTTTATTGCAAGGCATCCTTACCAGGGAATGCTGATGGGACTACACAGACATTTTTAATAGAATGCGCTATCATAGGGCACTGGCTTTTCACAATCACACTTGACCTTGTGTCTAATCTTCCTTGGAGAGGAGGTAAATGATATGTAAAACAGACTGATGATGATGCTGCTGATGATGACGATGATGATGATGATGATGACGACGATGATGATGATGACGACGATGATGATGATAACGATGACGATGATGATGATTACGATGACGACGACGACGATGATGATGATGATGATGACGATGACGATGACGATGATGGCGCCAACGATGGGGATGATGAGGACAACAACGATTGTGATAATAATGATGATCATGAAGATGATGACGCCAACATCGACGGGGATGATGATGACGACGACGACAACAGCAGAGATGATCATGATGATGATGAGGAGGAGGATGACAATGGTGTCTATGACGATGGCGATGACGACGACGGTGAAGATGACGAAGATGATGATAATGACGGTAATGACGACGATGATGATGATGATGATGATGATGATGATGATCACAATGATGATGATGATGATGATGATGATGATGATGATGGCCAGCGGCGAAAGTGAATAGCTGGTTATAGTCAGGTAAGGTACTTCCTAACTTTCTGCGGAGCACTACCGGAAACAGTGACAAGGCAAACCAGTTCCTTAACTTTTATTGCGTACTGGGTACGTTTTTTATGATGTTTGAGATTTTGTTATTTTGATTTCAATAATTTCATTTGTTTTTTTGATTTCAATAATTTTATTATTATACTTTCATAAACATATATTTATTTTATAAATTCAAATGAAAACTTCTATTTTCCCTCTTTCTTTCTCCTGCTCTCTTTCTCCCTCTCTCTCTCTTTTCCTCTCTAACTCTTTCCCTTTTCCCTTTCTTTCTCTCCATTCTCTCCTCTCTTTCTCACTTTCTCTCTTGCCCCCACAATAGCGTTTCCCTGTATTCACGAGAATTACTATGCACACACAATATATATATATATATATATATATATATATATATATATATATATATATATATATATATATATATATATATATATAATTCCATAAACATATATTTCTTATAAAATTGCAAATAAAATAAAAACTTTTACTTCTTTAATTCTGTTATTAAAAGTGCAAATAAAGACTAATTGTGTTATTTTTATCTGCATAATTTTATTAATTTTCATTGTATACATTTTCAATAATGTTATTTTCTTCTATTTTATTTCAACAAATCACTTCACAATAGAAATACTGAAGAACAATAAAAGTGAAGAAACTGGTTTGCCTTGTCAATACTTCCGGCTTGTCACTGCTTCCGGTAGCGCTCCGTAGAAAATTAGGAAATACGCGCCAGCTTACTACGTATAACCGAATAGCTTTAGACGTGATGGTAAATTATTACTTACTTTCCATCTTAACAATCACCTTTAAAATGACGACTTTTAAAAGTTTTTGAGTATGCTGAAAACGAATATCGCATTTGAATTTTCTGCAAACAAATAGTTTTCCGAATCTTAAGCAATGTAATTCCTTATCTTATAAGTGGTGGGTATTGTTGTACGTGCAAGTTCGTGCGCCAAAAATATGCGTGCGCCAAAAAATATAAGTACGTTTGCAAATACTTTTTATTATTTTAGACACCGATCCCATTACTTTTCCGACAAGTGTCATAGATTTGAAGGAGTTAAATTGTTTTGTGTTTTATTTATTTATTTATTTATTTTTTTACATTCATCGTCCACCGTCGAGGGAAGAATTTTAGAATCCATTTTGTTTATTTTAGCGCTCGCCATAACAGATGAAATAAAATAAAACTAAAAAAATGTTTCTTGTATTAAGCATGACATCTAAGGTAAATAAAATATTGGTTTCGTTAAAGATAAGCTCCGTTCTCGTTCGGTCGTAGTTTTCATTGTGGCTTTCTTAACACTTGATAAAACCTAACATTTTTATTTTAGTTTTTTTTTTCCATCTGTTAAAAAAAAAAAAAATTAAAAAAATACTTTTCATTTATTTATTTAATTTGTTTTGTTTTTGTTTCTTTGTTGGGGTTTTCAATAACCATAAAAGCATACCATTTCTCTTGGAGAGGAAATAATAAGTAGTTCATGGATTCTGCTTTTTGGCTTTGGCGTTTTGATTAATGTTTGAGTATGCCGACAGATATACTACATATTCTGCGAGGATATTTTTCTTAATTGAAATAAATGCAACCCTTTTTCTCCACACGCTCTCCCCTCTTCCCCCTCTCTCCGTCTTCACTCTCATCCTCTCTTTCTCCCTCTATCTCTTCCCCTTTCTCCTTTTCCCCTTTCTTTCTCCTCCCTCTCCTTCCTCTTCCCTCTCTTCCCCTCTCTCCATTTTCCCCTTTCTTTCTCCCCTCTTTCCCCTCGTCTCTCTATTCCCATCTCTCCATCTTTCTTTTTCCCTCTTTCTTTCTCCTGCTCTCTTTCTCCCTCTCTCTCTTCCTCTCTCCTTTCCCCCTTTTCTTTCTCCCCATTCTCTCCTCTCTTTCTCACTCTCTCTCT
>NC_136512.1:69509838-69512338 GCF_053919585.1 Euprymna scolopes
AATCGTTGAACTTTGACCCCTTCATCGCCAAATTTCTGGGCGAAAGCCGATCACATAGATTTTCCCAAATCTCAGTACCCTGTATATCAAATTTCGAGCCTGTAGACTTAAAATTGAGAGAGTTATTGCCTAGGGAAATGTACACACACAGACACACAGACAGACACACACACAGACAGATACACAGACACGTTCACTTTTATAGATATACTAGTATGGGTGTCCGGCGTTGCCTGGGTATTTGGAGATGTATGTTGAGCAAAAAAAGAAAGTGGTCAAGTTTTTAAAATTTTACCCCTATAATGACCCCTTAAAATTAATTGCTTTGGGCACAAATAAAGTTATTAAGTTAGATCCATGTCCAAGGAACCAATATCTAAAATTTCAAGTGTTTAGACCCAAAATTGACGGAAGGGTTTTGTAGAGTTCTCAAAGATCAAATCGTTGAACTTTGACCCTTTAGTCGCCAAATTTCTGGCCGAAACCCGATCACATCGATTTTCCCAAATCTCAGTACCCTGTATATCAAATTTCGAATCTGTAGACTAAAAATAGAGAGAGTTATTGCGTAGGGAAATGTACACCGACACACACACACACACAGACACCCACACATTCACTTATATATATATATATATATATATATATATATATATATATATATATATATATATATATATATATATATATACATTAAATCCTCGAAACAGTGTTTAAGGGTAAAGAACTGATGATCCCTTGAAAAATAAATTATTGGTACTATAGTAAATTCGAGAGCGAGTTGATGCAGTGATTGCAGGTGATTAAATGACTTACTGGCTAGATGGTTTTCTAACGAATGATAAAAATTTTTTTTTGGTATAGATTTAAAGGTTAAAAAATTCAAATATATGTGTGTGTGTGTGTATACACAACACGCACACACACACACACACACACACACACACACACACACACACACACACACACACACATATATATGTATATATAAGAGCAAATAGTGATAAAACATGTTAAAAACACTTTGAAAAGGAGTTAAAAGCTATTTAATTTGAAAAGGAAGCATTAAATGAGTGGATAGTCTTTAATTCGCGGAGTTTCGAAGAAATACTTTTCTTCTCATCGGGGAGTAGGATTTAGCAAAATGCGGGATCAGATTTTGCTTGCAAAAGTATTTGATGAAACTAAAAGTAAGTTAAAGATCTTACTTGATAACAACAAGTGAAGCAGAGGGAATAGGGCGAAGAAAAAAAGTAATTTCACGTGAACTTATATATATATATATATATATATATATATATATATATATATATGCGCAGATCAAGATGTTGTAATTGTTACGGTGTAGAAAAATAAACAGAGGAAAACAGAGAAGTCCAAGTGTAAAACAAAAAAATAAAAAAAAAAGAACATAAACTTTAGTTACAGACTTGTCACAAGTGCGAGAAAAACGTCAATCAAATATTTGTTATGAATTTATAGGTTAAACATTTATATACAGTTAAAATTGTAAAAGCTTTTCGTACTTTTAGGAAAAACAATGTGTATTTTTGTTTGTTAAGAAGCAATGGATACTTTCTACTAATTTTTTTCTCTAATTGTACGTTTTTTTCGTAAGAATTTTTTTTTCTGGTGTGGAGAAACGTTATCCACTGTATGTAAAGTGTTTTATGAAATGTTAAAATGTATGTTTTTTTTTATTTAGATTAAGAAAAGAAAAATAAAGAAAAAACACAAGTGTTGTCTTCGGGTGATGCGATTCTGTGATTTCGAGTAGGATCAACATGGAAAAATCCATGGGTGGAATCCCGATATTTTTCGCTAAGCTATATGCCCTGAAAGGCACTCGCAGTTACCGACATTGAAAAAAAAAAGTTTTTCCAATATAGCAAAGCGAAATATATTTCTGTCCAACATCAGGGAGCAAATGGAGTTTCCCTGACGTGGCGTAAGTGGCAGTAGGGAAAATGGCAGAAAAGGCCATAATAAAAATCACTCGGATAAGTAAAACGTGATATTTATTTTCTTTTTCAGAAAAGCCCAGTGTGGGGTGACGTGGACAATTTTAGTTTTCCTCGATTGTTATTTTGTGTTGAATTTTGTTTTGAAGGATTGTCTGAAAGTTATAAGTGAGTCGTTTTTTGTTTTGTTTTTGGAAACGACTATGTATTTTAATTGTAAATATCTATGTATTTTTTGTAAACGACTGTGATTTAAAATTTTTATTTTTTATTTTTGAGATTCTGTGAGGTGGTAATAGGTTATGTAACCTGACCCCAAAATTTGCTGACGTGGACAATTTTGGGTTTCCACGAATCTATGTTTTGTTATTTGTAACTTTTTATTGGTGAGATGAGACTTTGTGAATGATTATAAGAATTTTTTTTTAAATGTATATTTTCATGCGATTGATGTTTTCTCACAGCAGAATTGTGCAGGTTTTTTCTTGTTCTTGGATATGTATTTTTTTTCTTCGCAGAATGGAGGAGGAGTGAATTTT